>NC_044996.1:88034718-88334718 GCF_008728515.1 Papio anubis | reverse complement strand
CCAACCAACAAAAAAGCTAAGGTCCAGACAGATTTACAACTAAATTGTTTCAGAGGTACAAAGAAGAGCTGGTAACATTTCTACTGAATCTATTCCAAAAGATTGAGGAGGGACTCTTCCATAACGCATTTGATGAGGCTAACGTCACCCTGATACCAAAACCTGAAAGAGATAAAAGAAAACTTCAGGCCAACATTCCTGATGAACATCGATGCAAAAATCCTCAATAAAATGCTGGTGAACTGAATCACGCAGCACATCAAAATGCTTATCCTCCACAATCAAGTTGGCTCCATCCCCAGTATGCAAGGATGGTTCAACATGCACTGATCAACAAATGTGATTCATCAGATAAACAGAACTAAAAACAAAAAACACATGATTATCTCAATAGATACAGAAAAGGCCTCAATAAAATTCAACATCACTTCATGTTAAAAACTCTCAATAAACTAGGTACTAAAGAAACATTCCTCAAAATAATAACAGCCATATATGAGAAACCCACAGCCAGTATCACACTGAATGGACAAAAGCTAAATGCATCCCCCTTAAAAAAGGACACAAGACAAGTATGCCCATCTTGCAACTCATATTCAATACAGAATTGGAAGTTCTAGACAGGAAAATCAGGCAAGAGAAAAAAAAAAGGCATTCAACTATAAAGACAGGAAGTCAAACTATCCCTGTTTGCAGATGACATAATCCTATATCTAATGAATCCCATCATCTCAGACCCAAGGCATCTTAAGCTGATAAGCAACTTCAGCAAGGTCTCAGAATACAAAATGAATGTGCAAAAATCGCTAGCATTTCTACACACCAACAGGCAAGCAGAGAGTGAAATCACAAATGAACTCCCATTCACAAATGCTACAAAAAATCAATTTCCTAGAAATACAGCTAACAGGGGAGGTGAAGGACCTCTTCAAAACAAACAAACAAACAAACAAACTACAAACCAGTGCTTAAGGAAATCAGAGAGGACACAAACAAATGGAAAAACATTCCATGCTCATGGACAGGAATAATTGATATTATGAAAATGGCCATACTGCGCACAGTAATTTATAGATCCAATGCTATTCCCATTAAAATACCACTGATACTCTTCACAGAACTAGAAGAAACTATTTCAAAATTCATACGGAACCACAAAAGAGCCCAAAATAGCCAAAGCAATTCTAAGCAAAAAGAACAAAGTCGGACACATCATGCTACCCAACATCAAACTATACTCCAAGGCTACAGTAAGCAAAACAACACGGTACTGGTACAAAAACAGACACATAGACTAATGGAAGATAATAGAGAACTCAGAAATAAAATCACACACCTACAACCATCTGATCTATGACAAATCTGATGAAAACAAGCAATGGGAAGACGGACCCCTATTTAATAAATGGTGTTGGGAGAACTGGCTAGCCATATGCAGAAAATTGAAACTGGAAGCCTTCCTAACACCTTATACAAAAATTAACTCAAGATGGAGTAAAGACTTAAATGTAAAATACAAAACTATAAAATCCCAGAAGAAAATCTAGGAAATACCATTCAGGAAATAGGCATGGGCAAAGATTTCATGATAAAAATGCCAAAAGCAATTGGAAAAAAGGAAAAATCGACAAATAGGACCTATTTAAGTGAAAGAGCTTCTGCACAGCAAAAGAAAATATCACCACAGTGAATAGACAACCTACAGAGTAAGAGAAAATTTTTGCTATCTGTCCATCTGACAACAGTCTAATATCTAGATTTTAAAAGGAATGTAAACAAATATAAAAGAACAAAACAATCCCATTTAAAAGTGGGTAAAGAACATGGACAAATCCTTCTCAAAATAAAACACTCATGTGGCCAAGAAACATATGAAAAAAAACTAAACATCAGTGGCTGATAGCCACAGGAAACAGACAAATTCCAACGCAGACAGGAACAGGTCCCTGGTGAAATTCAATCTTCAAGCCAAGAGAGTTGAAAGCCTGAAATCCGTGCTGCCGGTTCTGGATAGAGTCCACAACCAGAGTGAGAACTTCTATCCTTGTCTTAGCTTCTCTCTCTTGTTTATTTCCTTCTGATAGATACCTTTTACAAAATAAAATGGTGTTTTTCCCAAAGCCCAACCATAAACCAATCAGCAGGCATTCCCCCATTCTAAGCCCATAAAAATGCCAGACTCAGCTTCAAAGACCACTGCCTACTTTCAGGTTCCCTCTCAGAGCTGAGAGCTTTCCTTCTGTTGCTCAATAAAATTCTGCTCTGTGTTACTAACTCTCTGGTGTCCATGTACTTTATTCCACTTGGTCATGAAACAAGAACCCAGAAACTGCCGAACGGTGGAAGTAAAAACTGAGGTAACACGGTCCCACTTGCTGAGCTATGGAAGTAAAGAGCTGTGACATCTCGTGGAAGCTCAGACCTCAGGATTCCCAGAGCAAGAGCTGTAACACCCCTTGAAGCACCGCGATTGCTGGCATCTTTGAGTTTTGGGGCACCACCACGTTCCCCTGATATAGATACAGGTGCCCAAGTCGGAACCTACTTGCAGCATGCCCAGGCTAGCTGTGGGCTGAGTGCAGAGCCACAGCAGGCAAGCAATCCAGGCTGGGATGCAAGCCAAACTCAGCCTGCCAGGCTGAGTGGGCAAAGTGAGCCCAGCAGGCCCTGAGGGAGGCCCAGGCAGAGATGGCAGTGGCTGGAGAGATTTCCAGCTGGTGAAATCGCACCAAAGGAATCCTGTAACATGACCATTGAAGAAATGCGAATCAAAACCACAATGAGGTACCATCTCATGCCCGTCAAAATGGCAATTATTAAAAAGTCAAAAAACAACAGATGTTGGTGAGGTCATAGAGAAAAAAGGAACGTGTTTACACTGTTGGTTGGAGTGTAAATTAATTCAACCACTGTGGAAGACAAAATGGCAATTCCTCGAAGATCTGGAGGCAGAAATACCATTTGATGCAGCAATCCCATTACTGGGTATATACCCAAAGGAATATAATTTATTCTATATATAATTTATATTTATAAAGGTACATGCATGCATATGTTCACTGCAGCATTACTCACAAAAACAAAGACATGAAATCAACCCAAATAGCTATTAATAATCGACTGGATAAAGAAAATGTAATACATATACACCAAAAAAAATACTACGTAGCCAAAAAAAGGTACAAGGTCATGTCCTTTGCAGGGACATGGATGGAGCTGGAAGCCATTATCCTCAGCAAACTAATGCAGTAACAGAAAACAAAACACTACATGTTCTCAGTTATAAGTGGGAGCTGAACGATAAGAACACATGAGGAGGAAACAACACACACTGGGGCCTGTCTGGAGAAGTGGTAGGGGGAGAAAGAGCATCAGAATAAAATAGCTAATGGATACTGGGCTTAATACCAAAGATGATGGGTTGATCTGTGCTGCAAACCACCATGGCACACGTTTACCTATGTAACAAAGCTGCACATTCTGAACATGTATCCTGGAACTTAATAAATGCTACTGATTTTATATCCTGCAACTTTACTGATTTTCTTTGTTAGTTCAAATAGGCTTTTTAAATTATTCTTTTGGTAGAGTCCTTAGATTTTTCTAAATATGAAATTATACCATCTGAAAACAAAAATAATTTGACATCCTCCTTTCCAAATTAAATACCTTGTGTTTATTTCTCTTGCCTAACTGCTGTGGCTAGGACTTTCAATACTATGTTGAATAATAGTGGTGAAAATGGGCATCCTTGTCTTGCTCCAGATCTTAAAGAAAAGGATTTCAGTTTTTCCCCATTCAGGATGATAATAGTTGTGGTTTGTAATATATTGACTTTATCATATTGAGGTATGCTCCTTCTGTACCAAGTTCTTTAAAGAGTTTTTATCACGAAGAAATGTTGAATTTTATCAAGTATTTATTTGGCATATATTGAAATGACCATAAGGTTTTTGTCCCTTATTTTGTTGATGTGATGTATCATACTTATTGATTTGCATATGCTGAACCATCTTTGAAACCCTGAAATGAATTCCACTTCATGATGATGAATAATCTTATTATTGATTTGAAGTTTTATTCCATTGTAGTCAGAGAAGATCTTTAATATGATTTTAATTTTTCTGAATTACTTAAGACTTGCTTTGTGGCCTAACATATAGTCTATCTTTGAGAATGTTTCATATACTGAGGAGACAAGTGTGTATTCTGTAGCGGTTCTGTAAATGTCTATTTGGCCCATTTGGTCTATACGCCAGATAGTCCAATGTTTCTTTGTTAATTTTTTGTCTACATTATCTATCCAGTGCTGAAAAAGGAGTTTCAATGTCCCCCACTGTAACTGTATTGGGGTGTATATCTCTCTTTAGCATTGATAATATTAGCTTTAAATATCTGTATGCTCTAGTGTTGGGCACATAAATATTTAAAATTGTTATAGCTTCTTGATAACTTGACCCTATTATAATTATATAAATCACATCCTTGTCTTTTTTAATATTTTTGGCATAAAAACTATATTATCTGATATAAGTATAGCTACTCCTCCTTTTTGGTTTCCACTTGCAGGGAATATGTTTTTCCATCCTTAAATTTCAGACTATGTACATCTTTACAGGTGAAGTAAGTTTCTGGTAGACAACACATAGTTGAGTCTTTTTTTTTTCCCATCCATTCAGCCACTCTATGTCTTTTGGTTGGATAATTCAGTCCATTTACATTCAATGTTAATATTGATATGTAAAGACTTACGACCGCTATTTTGTTATTTGTTTTAGTGTTGTTTTGTTAGCCCTTTCTTCCTTCCTTCTTGTCCTCCTTTATGTATAAGTGATTTTCTCTGGTAGCATGTTTTAATTTATTGCTTTTCATTACCTGTGAACTTATTACAATTTTTGCTTTGTGAGCACCATAAGGCTTGCAAATAACACGTTATAAGCAATTATTTTAAAACTTTGATCACAATGAAAAGCAAAATAACAAGCAATGAAAATACTAAAAACCCTGCACTTTAATTCCATCCATCCCACCTTCCGACTTTGTGTTCTTTATCTTTTTACATTGCCTGTTGCGGGAAATCAGGGACCCCGAATGGAGGGACTGGCTGAAGCCGTGGCAGAAGAACATAAATTGTGAAAATTTCATGGACATTTATTAGTTACCAAAATTCAAAATTTTTATAATTTCTTACACCTGTCTTACTTTATTATTATTATATTATTATTATTTTTGAGATGGAGTCTTGCTCTGTCACCCAAGCTGGAGTGCAGTGGCACGATCTCGGCTCACTGCAAACTCTGCCTCTTGGGTTCATGCTATTCTCCTACCTCAGCCTCCCATGTAGCTGGAACTACAGGTGCCTGCCACCATGCCCGGCTAATTTTTTTTTTTTTTTTTTTTTTTTTGTATTTTTAGTAGAGATGGGGTTTCACCATGTTAGCCAGGATGGTTTCGATCTCCTGACCTCGTGATCCACCTGCCTCAGCCTCTCAAAGTGCTGGGATTACAGGCGTAAGCCACCACACCCGGCCTCCTGTCTTACTTTAATCTCTTAATCCCATCATCTTCATAAGCTGAGGATGTATGTCACCTCGGGACCCTGTGATGATTACGTTAACTCTAAAAATTGTTTGTAAAACATGTGTGTTTGAACAATATGAAATCTCATTGTAAAACATGGGTGTTTGAACAATATGAAATCAGTGCACCCTGAAAAAGAACAGAATAACAGCAATTTTTGGGAACAAGGAAAGATAGCCATAAGGTCTGACTGCCTGTGGGGTCAGGCAGAATATAGCAATATTTTTCTTCCTGCAGAAAACCTATAGAGGGATGTGCAAGTAGGAAAGATATCACTGAATTCTTTTCCCATCAAGGAATATTAATAATTGAGACCCTGGGGAAGAAATGCATTCCCGGGGTAGCTCTGGGAGTGTCTGTCTTATGCGGTTGAGAAAAGGACTGAGATATGCCCTGGTCTCCTGAAGTGTCCTCAGGCTTAGTAGGATTGGGAAATTCCAGCCTGGTAAATTCTAGTCAGACCAGTTGTCTGCTCTCAAACCCTGTTTCCTGTTAAGATGTTTATCAAGACAATGTGTGCCCAGTGGGACATGGACCCTCATCAGTAATTCTAATTTTGCCCTTGCCTTGTGATCTTGCTCTGCCTTTGCCTTGTGATCTTTTATTGCCCTTTGAAGCACGTGATCTCTGTGACCCACTCCTTATTCGTACACTCCCTCCCCTTTTGAAATCCCTAATAAAAACTTGCTGGTTTTGTGGCACGGGGTAACCATCATGGTCCTACCAATATATGATGGCACCACCATAAAATTCCTGTAAAACTTCTCTCTTTGTACTCCTTCTATTTCTCAGATCAGCCAACACTTAGGGAAAATAGAAAAGACGTTTAAATATTGGGGGCTGGTTCCACCAATAATTGCCTACCTTTTAACAAATTGCTATAGTTATTATCTTGAATAGGTTTATCCTTAAGTCTTCATACTAAAGATAGAAGTGGTTGATGCACCAAAATTACAGCATTAAAGTAGTCTATCTTGGCCTGTGTAGTTACTTTTGATAGTGAGTTTATACCTTCAGACAAATTTTTGATGTTCATTAGCATTCTTTTCTTTCAGACTAAAGAATTCCCTTAAGCATTTCCTATAATAAAGGTCTGATGTTGATATAAATCCATAGGTTTTGCTTGTCTGTGGAAATCTTTACTTCTCTTTCATGTTTAAAGAATAACTGCTGAATATAATATTTGGGCTAGAATTTTTTTTCCATGCTTTTAAAAATTTCAATTTTTTTTTTGTGGGGGGGGAAGGGGGAAAGGTGATGTTTGTTTATATGAATAAGTTCTTTACTGGTGATTCTGGAGATTTGGGGGCACCCATCACCCAAGCAGTGTAGACTGCACCCAACTCATAGCTTTTTATCCCTTACTACCTTCTGACTCTTTCCCGAGTACCCAAAGGCAATTGTATCATTCCTATGTCTTTGCATCCTCACAGTTTAGCTCCCACTTATGAGAACATATGATGTTTGGTTTTCCATTCCTGAGTTACTTCACTTAAAATAATAATCTGGAATTCCATCCAGGATGCTGTGAATTCTACTATTTCATTCCTTTTTATGGCTAACATTCCATTGTATATAAATACCACAGTTTCTTTACGCCTTCGTTGATTGATGGGCATTTGGTCTGGTTCCATATTTTTACAATTGTGAAATGTTCTGCTATAAATATGCATGTGCAAGTATCTTTTTCATATAATGACTTCTTTTCCTCTGGGTAGATACCCAGGAGTGGGATTGCTGGATCAAATGGTAGATCTACTTTTAGTTCTTTAAGGAATCTCCACACTGTTTTCTACAGTGGTTGTACGAATTTACATTCCCACCAGTAGTGTAGAAGTGTTCCCTCATCATCATATCCATGTCACAATAACATTTACTATTTTTTTGATTTTGTGATTAAGGCCGATCTTGAAGGAATACGGTGGTATCACATTGTGGTTTTGATTTGAATTTCCCTGATTATTAGTGATGTTGAGCATTTCTTCATATGTTTGTTGCCCATTTCTATATCTCCTTTTGAAAATTGTCTCCTCATGTCTTTAGCCCACTTTTTGATAGTATTGTTTGTTTACTTCTTGCTAATTTGTTTGAGTTCTTTGTAGAGTCTGAGCATTAATTGTTAGATGTATAGACTACAAAAACTTTCTCCCACTCTGTGGGTTGTCTGTTAACTTTGCTGATTATTTCTTTTCCTGTACAGAAGCTTTTCACTTTAATTAAGTCCCATCTGTTTATGTTTGTGTTGCGGGAAGTCAGGGACTCTGAATGGAGGGACTGGCTGAAGCCATGGCAGAAGAACATACATTGTGAAGATTTCATGGACATTTATTAGTTCCACAAATTAATACTTTTATAATTTCTTATGCCTGTCTTTACTGCAATCTCTGAACATAAATTGCAAAGATTTCATGGACACTTATCACTTCCCCAGTCAATACTCTTGTGATTTCCTAGGCCTGTCTTTACATTAATCTCTTAATCCCATCATCTTCATAAA
The DNA here is from genome assembly GCF_008728515.1 of Papio anubis. Taxonomy (NCBI): domain Eukaryota; kingdom Metazoa; phylum Chordata; class Mammalia; order Primates; family Cercopithecidae; genus Papio; species Papio anubis. The sequence goes on along the minus strand of NC_044996.1, from coordinate 88,326,641 downwards.
ATGAGGAGGATGTATGTTGCCTCAGGACCCTATGACGATTGCATTAACTGCACAAATTGTTTAAACAATATGAAATCTGGGCACCTTGAAAAAATAACAGGATGACAGTAATGTTCAGCGAACAAGGGAGATAACCATTAGGTGTGGCTGCGTGAGAGCCGAGCAGAACAGAGCCATATTTCTCTTCTTTCAAAAGCAAATAGGAGAAATATTGCTGAATTCTTTTTCTCAGCAAGGAACATCTCTGATAAAGAGAATGTGTTCCCAAGTGGAGGTCTCTAAAATGGCCACTTTGGGGACGTCTGTCTTTTACGGTTGTAGATAAGGGATGAAATAAGCCCCGGTCTCCCATAGCGCTCCCAGGCTTATTAGGACGAGGAAATTCCTAATAAATTTTTTTCAGACTGGTTGTCTGCTCTCAAACCCTGTCTCCTGATAAGATGTTATCAATGACAATGCGTGTCTGAAACTTCATTAGCAATTTTAATTTCACCCCGGTCCTGTGATCTTGCTCTGCCTCCATTTGCCTTGTGATATTTTATTACCTTGTAAAGCATGTGATGTCTGTGACCCACACCCTATTTGTACACTCCCTCCCCTTTTGAAAATCACTAATAAAAACTTGCTGGTTTTATGGCTTGGGGGGCATCACGGAACCTGCCAACATGTGATGTCTCCACCAGACACCCAGCTTTAAAATTTCTCTCTTTCATACTCTTTCCCTTTATTTCTCAGACTGGCTGACACATAGGGAAATAGAAAAGAACCTATGTGAAATATCAGGGGCTGGTTGCCCTGATATCTTTGTTTTTGTTCTATTTACTTTTGGGTTCTTGGTCATGAAGTCTTTGCCTAAGCCAATGCCTAAAAGGGTTTTTCTGATGTTATCTCCCAGAATTTTTATAGATTCAGATCTTACATTTAATTCCTTGAGCCATCTTGAGTTGATTTTTTTTTTTTTTTTTTTTTTTTTTGAGATGGGGTCTCCCTCTGTCACACAGGCTGGAGCACAGTGGCACGATCTCAGCTCACTGCAACCTATACCTCCTGGGTTCAAGTGATTCTCCTGCCTCAGCCTCCCGAGTAGCTAGGAATACAGGCATGTGCCACCACGCCTGGCTGACATTTGTAATTTTAGTAGAGACGGGGTTTCACCATATTCCTCAGCCTGGTCTTGAACTCCCAACCTCATGATCCGCCTGCCTTGGCCTCCCAAAGTGTTAAGATTACAGGCATGAGCCACCGCGCCCGGCCCAAGTTGATATTTGTATAAGGTGAGAGATTAGGATTCAGTTTCATTCTTCTACCTGTGGCTTGCCAATTATCCAACACCATTTGTTGAATAGGGTGTCCTTTCCCTACTTTATGTTTATGTTTGCTTTGTCAAAGATCAGTTGGCTGTAAGTATTTGGTTTTATTTCTGGGTTCTCTATTCTGTTCCATTGATCTATGTGCCTATTTTTATACCAGTACCATGCTGTTTTGGTGACTATAACCTTATACTATAGTTTGAAGTCTGGTAATGTGATGTCTCCAGATTTGTTCTTTTTGCTTAGTCTTGCTTTGGCTATGTGGGCTCTTTTTTGGTTCCATATGGATTTTAAGATGACTTTTTTCTAGTTCTGTAAAGAATGATGCTGGTATTTTGATGTGAATTGCATTGAATTTGTAGACTGCTTTTGGCAGTATGGTCATTTTCACAATATTGATTCTAGTCATCCATGAGCATGGGATGTTTCCATTTCTTTGTGTCATCTGATTTCTTTCAATAATGTTTTGTAGTTTTTCCATGTAGAGGTCTTTCACAGACTTGGTTAAGTAATTTCCTAAGTGTTGTTATTATTATTATTATTATTATTATTATTATTATTATTATTTTGCAGCTATTGTAATACGGGTTGAGTTCTTGAATTTATTCTCAGCTTAGTTGCTGTTGGTGTACAGCATGTCTACTGATTTGTGTACATTAATTTTGTATCCAAAAACTTTGCTGAATTTATTTATCAGTTTTAGAAGCTTTTTGGATAAGTCTTTAGAATTTTTAAGGTATACAACCATGTTATCAGCAAACAGCCACAGTTTGACTTCCACTTTACTGATTTGGATGCCATTGATGTCTTTCTCTTTTCTGATTGCTCTGGCCAGGACTTCTACTATTATGTTGAATAGAAGTGGTAAAAGTGAACATCTTTGTCTTGTTCTGGTTCTCAGAGGCAATACTTTCAACTTCACCTTGTTCAGAATCATGTTAACTGTGGATTTGTCATAGATGGCCTTTATTACCTTAAGGTATGCCCCTTCTATGATGCTGCTGCTGAGGGTTTTAATCATAAAGTGATGCTGGATTTTGTAAAATGCTTTTTCTGCATCTATTGAGATGATCATGTGAGCTTTGTTTTTAATTCTGTTTATGTGGTGTATTATATTTATTGACTTGCAGATGTTAAACTACTCCTGTGCCTCTGATATAAAACCCACTTGATCATGGTGGATTATCTTTTTGGTATGCTAGTAGCTTTGGTTAGCCTGTATTTTGTTGAAGATTTTTCTATCTATGTTCATCAGGAATATTGGTCTATAGTTTGTTTGTTTGTTTGTTTTCTTGTTATGTCATTTCCTGGTTTTGGTATCAGGGTGATACTGGCTTCATAGAATGATTTAGACAGGATTTCCTTTTTTTTTTAATCTTGTGGAACATTGTTAATAGGACATGTACCAATTCTTTCAATGCCTGACAGAATTCAGCTGTGAATCTGTCTAGTCCTGGACTTTTTTTCTTGGTAACTTTTTATATTAAAATTTCAATCTTGCTCCTTGTTACTGATCTGCTCAGAGCTTTATTATTTCCTGGTTAAATTTAAGAGGGTTGCATATTTCCAGAAATTTATCCATTTCCTCTAGGTTTTCTAGTTTATGTACATAAAGGTGTTCACAGTAGCCTAGAATGATCTTTCATATTTCTGTGATATTGGTTGTATTATCTCCCATTTTGTATTTAATTGAGCTTATTTGGAACTTCTCTCTTCTCAGTTAATTTTGTGAATGGTCTATCAATTTCATCTTTTCTAGGAAACAGCTTTTTGTTTTATTTATCTTTGGTACAGTTTTTTGTTTGTTTGTTCCGATTTCATTTAGTTCGGCTCTAATCTTAACTATTTATTTTCTTCTGCTAGATTTGGATTTGTTTCTCTAGCTCCTTGAAATGTGACCTGAGATTGTCTATTTCTGCTCTTTCAGATTTTTTGATGTAGGCATTTAATGCTATGAACTTTCCTCTTAGCATCACCGTTTGCTGTATTCAAGAGGTTTTGATAGGTTGTGTCACCATTATAATTCAGTTCAAATATATTTTTAAATTTCTACCTTGATTTCATTGTTGACCAAGGATCATTCAAGGGCAGGTTATTTAATTTCCATGTATTTGCATGGTAATGAGGGTTCCTTTTGGAGTTGATTTCCAATTTTATTCCACTGTGGTCTGAAAGAATACTTGATATAATTTCAGTTTTCTTAAACGTACTGAGACTTGTGCTGTGGCCTATCATATGGTCTGTCTTGGAGAATGTTCCATGTGCTGATTATTAGAATGTATATTCTGCAGTTGTTGGGTAGAAGGTTCTGCAATATCTGTTAAATCCATTTTTTCTAGGGTATAGTTTAAGTCCATTGTTCCTTTGTTTACTTTGTCTTGATAACCTGTCTACTGCTGTCAGCGGTGTACTGAAGACCCACACTATTATTTTGCTGTTGTCTATCACATATCTTATGTCTAGTAGTAATTGTTTTATAAACGTGGGAGCTCCAGTGTTAGCTGTGTATATGTTTAGGATTGTGATATTTTCCTGTTGAACTAGTCCTTTTATCATTATATAATGTCCCTCTTTGTCTTTTTTATCTGCTGTTGCTTAAAAGTTTGTCTTGTCTGATATAAGAATAGCTACTCCTGCTCCCTTTTGGTGTCCATTTGCATGAAATATCTTTTCCACCTTTTTAAAATGTATATGAGTCCTTATGTGTCAGGTGAGTCTCTTGAAGACAGCAGATATTTGGTTGGTGAATTCTTATCCATTTGGTCATTCTGTATCTTTTAAGTGGAGCATTTAGGCCATTTGCATTCAATGCTAGTATTGAGATGTGAGGTCCTTGGCCGGGCGCGGTGGCTCAAGCCTGTAATCCCAGCACTTTGGGAGGCCAAGATGGGTGGATCACGAGGTCAGGAGATCGAGACCATCCTGGCTGACACGGTGAAACCCCGTCTCTACTAAAAAATACAAAAAACTAGCCGGGCGAGGTGGCAGGCGCCTGTAGTCCCAGCTACTCGGGAGGCTGAGGCAGGAGAATGGCATGAACCCAGGAGGTGGAGCTTGCAGTGAGCTGAGATCCGGCCACTGCACTCCAGCCTGGGCGGCAGAGCGAGACTCCATCTCAGAAAAAAAAAAAAAGAGATGTGAGGTCCTATTCTATTCATTATGCTATTTGTTGTCTCAATACTTTGTGTTTTTTTCATTGTGTTGTTGTTTTATAGGTACTGTGAAATTTATGCTTTAAGGAAATTCTGTTTTGGTGTATTTTGATGATCCGTTTCCAAATTTAGAGCTCCCTTTAGCAGGTTCTGCAGTGCTGGCTTCATAATGGTGAATTCTCTCAGCATTTGTTTGAAAAGGACTATATCTTTCCTTCATTTATGAAATTTAGTTTTCCTGGATACAAAATTCTTGGCTAATAATTGTTTTGTTTCAGGAGGCTAAAGATAGGAACCCAATCCCTTTCAGCTTGTAGGGTTTCTGCTGAGAGATCTGCTGTTAATTTTATGGGTTTTTCTATATAGGTTACCTGATGCATTTGCCTCACAACTGTTAAAATTATTTCCTTCATCTTGAATTTAGATAAGCTGATGACTATGTGCCTAAGTGATGATCTTTTTGCAAAACAATTTCCCAGGTGTTGTGTGTGTGTGTGTGTGTGTGTGTGTACACTTCTTGTATTTGGATATCTAGATCACTAGCAAGGCTGCAGAAGTTTTCCTTTATTATTTCCTCAAATATATTTTCCAAACTTTTACACTTATTTTCTTCCTCTGGAGCACCAATTATTCTTAGGTTTGTCATTTAACAAAATCCCCAACTTCTTGGAGGCTTTTTACATTTTTAAAAATTCTTTTTGTCTTTGTTGGACTGGGTTAATTCAAAAGCCTTGCCTTTGAGCTCTGAAGTTCCTTATTCTACTTCGTCAATTATATTTCTGAGAGGTTACAGTGCATTTTGCAATTCTCTGTGTGTCCATTTCCAGAAGTTGCGATTTTTTAAATGTATGCTATCTATTTCACTGGACTTTTTCCCATTCATATCCTGTATCATTTTTTGATTTCTTGAAGTTGGACTTCACTTTTCTTTGGTGCCTCTTTGATTAGCTTAATAGTTGACCTTCCGAATTATTTTTCTGGCAATTCAGACATTTTATCTTGGTTTGGATACATTGTTGGTGAGCTAGTGTAATCTTTTGGGGGAGTTAAAGAACCTTGTTTTGTCATATTACCAGAACTATTTTTCTGGTTCCTTCTCATTTGCGTAGACTACGTCAGAGGGAAGATCTGGGGCTCAAGTGCTGCTGTTCAGATTCTTTTGTCCCAAGGCAAGTTCCCTTGATAAGGTGCTTTACCTTTTCCCCTAGAGATTGAGCTTCTTGAGAGCCAAACTGCAGTGACTGTTATTTGTCTTCTGGATCTAGCCACCCAGCAGAGCTACTAGTCTCCAGGCTGCTACTGGAAAGTGGCAAAGAGTTTTGTAATATGATCTGTCTTCAAGTCATGGATACCAGCACCTGCTCTGTTGGAGGTGGCAATGAAGTGAAGTGGACTCTGTGAGGGGCCTTGTTTTCATTTTTGTTAAGTGTACTGTTTTTGTGTTGGTTGTCTTCCAGCCAGGAGGTGGTCCTTTCAAGAGTGCATCAGCTGCAGTAGTATAGAAAGAATCATGTGGCAGGTGGGGCCATCGAGCTCCCAAGAGATTATGTCCTTTTTCTTTTGCTACCAGAGTGGGTAGAGAAAGACCATCAGGTGGGAGCAGGATTAAGTGTGTCTCATATCAGACTCTGCTTGGACAGGGCTTGTTGCAGCTGCTGTGTGGGATGGGCATGTGGTTCCTGGGGCAATGAAGTTATGTTCCCAGGAAGATTGTGTCTGCCTCTGCTGTGTCACACAGGTCACTAGAGAAAATGGGGGAAAGCCAGGAGCCACAGGCCTCACCCAGCTCCCACGCAGCCTACAGCCGAAAAGTCCTGTCTCATTCCCACCCTACCCTGTGAACAGCACCAAGTTTATTTCCTGGCAGCCAGTGAGCAGGGTTAAGAACTTTCTCCAGGCTACAAGCCTCCTAGCTGAGAAAGCAAGCTGACTCACAGTTCCTCGGCTGTCCCATGTAGCCTGCAGTGGCAATCCACTTCCTTCAAAGGGTCTATGAATTATCTTGGCTTTCCTTGTATGTTCCTGCGGTAATGCCTGGAGCAAAAGTTCATGATGTGGATCTCCACATGCTGCTCTGTCCATCTAAGAGGGAGCTGCAAGTTAGTCCTGCCTCTTATCTGCCACCTTCTTCCTTCTTTTCCTTCAGTACTTAGAATACATCACATCATTCCCTTCTGGCACATAAGGTTTCTTCTGAGACGTAAGATGTAACAGAGTCCCTTTATATGTTATTTGCTTTTCTTTTGCTGCTTTTAGAATTATTTGAAATTAGAGAGTTTGATGATTACATTGAACACTTGATATAGTCTTGAGTTAGTCTTATTTGTGTTGAATCTTCTTGGTGTTCCTTGACTTTCTGGTATCTAGGTCTTCATACGTTTCTCTAGCTTTGAGTAGTTCTCTGTTATTATTTATTTGAATAAAGTTTCTACCCCCATCACTTCTCCACATCCTTTTTAAGGCCAATAGCTCTTAAGTTTTCCCCTTTGGGCTTTTTCTAGGTCTTGTAGGCATGCTTTATTCTTTCTATTCCTTTTCCATTTTTCTTTTCTTTCTGTGTATTTTCATATAGCCCATCTTACAGCTCAGTAATTATTTCATCTTTAAATTAACTTTGCTGTTGGAAGACAATGATGCATTTTTCAATTTGTTAATTGAATTTTACATCTTCAGAATTTCTGCTTGTTAAAATTATTTTAATATCTTTGTTAAATTTATCTGATTGAATTCTGATTTCCTTGTCTGTGTTATCTTGATGTTTGTCAAACTTCCTGAAGAAAACTATTTCAGATTCCACGTCCGAGAAGTCACATATCTCCATCACTACAGGATTGGTCACTGGCGCCTTATTTAGTCTGTTTGCTGAGGTCTGTTTCCCACATATTCTTGGTTCTTGTGGATGTACATAGATGTCTGGGAACTGAAGAGTTAGGTATTTATTCCAATCTTCACAGTTTGGGCTTCTTTGTACCCGTACTTCTTGAGGGGTTTCCAAAAAATTCAAAGGACAATGAGTGTTGTTAACCTACACTTGTGGTTCCCACAGCCATTTCAGCACTAGGAGAACCCTCCTAAGCCCAGAAACACTACGACTCATGCAGACTCCTGGATATGCAGGCTTGGTGGATTTGGAAATGATAAAGAAGAATTCCCTGGGTTCCCAGACAAAGTTTTGCTTTTTTCCATCCTTCCCCCAAGGAGCAGTCTCTCTCAGTGCTGGGCTGCCTGGAGTTGGGGGAGAAACAATATAAGCACTCCTGTGGCCACAACAGTTGGTACTGCTCTGGGTTGCTCCTGAAGCCTATGACCTCCTGGACCAGCCCAGTACGGGCACCAGCCTAAGGCCTGTGGCTGCTACTGCCTAACTGCCACTAATTCAAGCCCCAAAGCTATTTTAATCGGCAAGTGGTAAACACTCCCTGAACTATATCCATCCCACCAAGGCAGCATATTCTCTTATGGTCTGGGGTGGGTCTAGAAATGCCATCCAAAGGAAAAGACCTGGAATATGGGGATTAAGGAATCCCTCTGATATTTTTAGTGTGACTGAGCTAGTACTCAGGTTGTAAGAAAAAGTCTTCTGATCTCTTCCTTCTCCTTTCCTCAGGCTGAGAGTCTCTCCCTGCACTGCACTGCCTGGTGGTGGGGAAAGAATGAAGTGGGCATTCATGTGGTTACTGCAGCAGGTGTTGCACTAGGTTGTATCTCAAGCCCACTGCCTCAGAGACCAATGCTGTACCAGGGCTTTTCCAAGGACTACATTCTCTGTAGCCTGACACTCAAACTTATTTAGAGCCCCAGGACACTTTAGTCAGCCAGTGGTATAGCCAGTCAGGACTCAAATTCCTTCCTCCGGGGTGGAAGTTTCCCCTCTGCCCAAGGGCTGTTATAAATGCTCCCTCCGTGGACACCAGCAAACTTCTGCCCAGTGTTGAGTTCTGTGACAGGGCTATGCTGAGTTCCACTGTGAAGTCCCACACTCACTTTGCTGTCTCTCCCTCAAGCACACATATACTCTCTCAGTGCTTTACTGCCTAGGACTGGGGGAGAGGTGATATAGGCAATGTAAGATTGTCCTTCCTACCCTTTCCAATAACCCTTTCCTTGTTGTTATGTTGAAACCAGATACTGTGACCACTTGTCTGGCTTTGGGTTCATATGAAGGTGTTTTCTTTTGCATATATAGTTGTTTAATTCGGTGTTCCTATGGGGAGACAACTGCTGGAGGATTTTATTTGGCCATGCTGCTCTGCCTTCTTCCTCGATCAGTGTTCTTTGATGATATAACAATTATATGGGTCCTACAAACCACACCCATATGTAGCAAGCTTAATCACTAATTGTTGGGCTATATAATGACCGGCCATTTCCACATCTCTCTTCTTCTCATCAGGCTTCCCTATTCCCTTAGACAAAAATATATTGCAATTAAAATAATTGATAACCCTATAACAGCCTCTAAGTGTTCAAGTAAGAGACAGTAGCACATCTCTCACTTTAAATAAAAGGCTAGAGACGATTACACTTAGTGAAGAAGGCATGTCGAAAGCTAAGACAGGCTGAAAGCTAGGCCTCTTCTGCCAAACAGTTAGCAGCTGTGAATGCAAAACAAAATATATTGAAAGAAATTAAAATGTTACTCCAGTGAATATGCAGATGATAAAAAATTGAAGCAGCCTTGTTGATGATAGTGAGAAAGTTTTAGTGGTCTGGATTGAAGATCAAATGAACAAGAAAATTCCCTTAAGCCAAAGTCCAATACAGGGCAAGGCCCCAACCCTCTCCACCTCTATGAAGGCTCAGAGAGGTAAGGAATCTTCAGAAGAAAAGTTAAAAGTAAGCAGAAGTTGATTCATGAGGTTGAATTAAAGCAGCCATCTCCATAAGATTAAAGTGCAAGGTAAAGCAGCACATGCTAATGGAGAAGCTGCAAGTTTCCCAGATCTACATAAGATAATAGATGATGGTGGCTACACTGAAAATGTAGTCGAAACAGTCTTCTATTTTGATAAGCTGCCATCTAGGACATCCACAGCTAGACAGAAGTCAGTGCCTGACTTTAAAGCTTTAAAGCTTCAGGATGACTCTTGTTAGGGCCTAATGCAGCTGATGACTTTAAGTTGAAGCCAATGCTCATTTACCATTCCAAAATCTCTAAGGCCATTAAGAATTATGCCAAATTTACTCCACATGTGCTTTGTAAATGGACCAACATAGCCTGGATGACAGTACATCTGCTAATAGCATGGTTTACTGAACATATCAAGCCCATTGTTGGGACCTACTCATCAGAAAAAAGAATTCTTTTCGAAATATTACTGCTCATTGACAATGCACCTAGTCACTCAAGAGCTCTGATGGGGAGCTATAAGGAGATTAATGTTGTTTTCATGCCTATTAACACAACATCCATTCTGCAACTCGTGAATCAAGAAGTATTTTTAACTTTCAAGTTTATTATTTAAGATATTTATTTTGTACAGCTATAGCTGCCAGAGATAGTGATTCCTCAGATGCATCTGCACAAATTAAACTGAAACCCTGTGGAAAAAAATCACCATCCCAAATGCCATAAAGAACATTCATGATTCAGGAGAGGAGGTAAAAATATCAACATTAACAGAGATTTAGGTGAGTTGATTCCAAACTTTATGGATGACTTTGAGGTGTTCAAGACTTCAGTGGAGGAAGTCACTGAAGATGTGGTAGAAATACCAAGAGAACTGGAAGTAGAAGTGGAGACTGAAGATGTGACTGAATTGCTGCAATCTCATGGTAAAACGGATGAAAAGTTGTTTCCTATGACTGAGAAAATGAAGAAGTTTTTGAAGTGGAATCTACTCCTGGTAAAGATGATGTGAAAATTGTGGAAATGACACAAAAGTTTAGAATTTTACATAAATTTATACAACAGAAACTCGGTTCATAAAGAAGCAGCAAAATTTTAGAGGACTGACTCCAATTTTGAAAGAAGTTTGACTGTGGGTAAACTGCTGTCAAACAGCATCACATGCTACAGAGAAATTTTACATGAAAGGAAAAACCCATTGATGTGGCAAACTTAATTGTTGTTTTATTTTAAGAAATTGCCACAGCCACCCTAATGTTGAGCAACCGCCACCCTTATCAGTCACCCTGATCAGTCAGCAGCCATTAACACTGAGGCAGGACCCTCCACCAGTAAAAATATTACAACTCACTGAAGACTGAGATGATCATTAGCATTTTTAGCAACAAATTACCTTTGAAATGAGATATGTACATTTTTTAGACACAATGCTATTTCACACTAAGAGAATACCACATTGTGTAAACATAACTTTTATTTGTACTGGAAAATCACAATATTCATGTGACTTGTTGTGTGTGTGTGTGTGTGTGTGTGTGTGTGTATATTTTTTTTTACCTTGTTGCCTCCAAATGATTTACTTTATAGTGACATTAGCTTTAATACAGTGGTCTGAAACCAAATCTGCAATATCTCCAAGGTTTGCCTGTATATTTAATGCATGCCTAGAAATCAGTAATAAAGATGAAGAGCTGCAGGTATTTCAAAAAGTAAGTAATCATTAAAACTAAAAACACAAGACAATGTGCTGAAATTCATCAGTAATTTGAGAAATATACACAAAAACAATATTACCACTTCATAGTTACCTGACTAGAAAAAACTAGAAAGGTGGAGCCTCCCACCAGGCTTCATCTCCAACATTGAGATCACATTTCAACATGAGATTTGGAGGGGACAAACATTCAAACTCTATCAACCATGTATAGTGAAAATATTTCAAAATCCCCAAATTCTGAGATCAGAAACGCTTCTTGTCCCAAGCACTTTAGATAAGAGATACTCAACCTGTATACCCTATGGGCCAAGTGATCCCGTTATGAGAAATTTTCACAGAGTATTGGAACACGTATGAGAATTTTAATTGCAATAATATTTGTGGTGTTGGAGAGTTAGAAGTAAATTAGGTGCCCATTACTAAAGGAGTGAATAAATAAAATGTGGTAGATAGAGTATAAAAAATATTAGGCAGCAAGCCAAACAATAGACTTGGTATATTCATGGACACACTGATAGTTTCTTTTAAGTGCTGAATAAAAAGCAATAATTATATATATAATATCATTCATATAAATTTTTATAATATATGCACAGAAAAATACAAACGAATTTACAGGATTCACACATAAGAATGATAATGAAGTAGGAGCAAGATGAAGCTGAGATGGAACAGCTCAGTCTCTCCAACTCCCAGCCTTGGCTGAGAGACAGTGATTTCTGCATTTTCAGCTGGGGTACTGGGTTCATCTCACTGTGAGTGCAGTTGATCGGTGCTGGTCCCAGCTGCTGCAGCTGACCAGCTGGCAGCCAAGGCTGGAAGCAGAAGTGAGGCATCAGCCTCACCTGGGAGGCGCAAGGGGAAGGGAATCCCTTTTTCCTAGCCAGGAACTGGGACACACACAGACACCTGGAGAATCCCGGTAACTCCACTAGTAATACTGCTTTAAGCAGAGCAGGCACACCAGGAGATCATATCCCACCTGGCGGAGGGTCCCGCCCTTGGGGCCTCCCTCATTGCTAGCACAGCTTGATCTGTGATCTACCAGCAAGGCAGCAGCGGGAGGCTGGGGAAGCCCGCCATTACTGAGGCTTAAGTATTGAGTAGAAGCAAAGCTGCTGGAGCTCCAGCTGGGTGGGAGCTCACAGCGAGAAACCACCTGTCTCTGTGGGCTCCACCTCTGGGGACAGGGCACAGCTACACAGCAACAACAACAGCAACAACAAAGCAGCCAGAAGCCTCACAGACCCCAAGCGAGCTCTGTCTGGCTTAGCATTAGAGAGCAGGTGGATCTCTCCCACGGAGGTTGGGATCTGAGGAAGGGACGAGACCGCCTGCTCAGGTGGGTCCTGACCCTAGAGTAGCCTAACTGGGAGACATCCCCACTAGGGGCAGTCTGACACCCCACACCTCACAGGGTGAGTACACCCCTGAGGAGGAAGCTTCCTCAAGCAAGAATCAGACAGGTACACACGCTTGCTGTTCAGAAGTATTCTATCTTCTGCAGCTGGCCTCTGCTGCTGATACCCAGGCAAACCCAGGGTCTGGAGTGGACCTCCAAGCAATCTCCAGCAGACGGGCCTACAGCTGAGGTCCTACCTGGCTGGCTAGAAACTATCAAGTAGGAAGGACACACGCCTACCTGAAGCCATCAGTATCCTGCATCGGCATGTCTTCAAGAGACCAGAGGCAGATCAGGAACCACAAAGATCCTAGAGGGGGAAAAAGCAGGGAGGGCAGAAGCTGGGAGATTAAAAATAAGAGCCACATCTCAGCAAAGGAGAGGCAGCTCCATGTAGCTCTTGGATCAAAGCTGAATGTGAATGGCTTTGTGAGATGAGAGAAGGCTGATCCATCAAATTTCCTCAGAGCTAAGGAGGTGTGCAAGCAAAGAGAGCCAAAATCTTAGAAAAAAAAAATTAGGAATTGATGAAAACAAATTAATTAAATACAGAGAAAGGTCCTGCAAATGAAAGAGATAAAACCATGACCTACGAAAATCTTGTGGCTCCGTGTCCACAAGCTGCAGTAGCTTGACTTTCAAATCCAACTGGAAAAGTATATCAATGATTGAGATCAAATGGGTGAAATGGCGAGAAAGAGGAAACCAAAGAAAAGAAAGAAGCCAAACAAAGCCTGCAAAGTAGCAGGATTATGTAAAAGACCAAAATCTCCGTCTGATTGGGGTGCCACCAAGTGAGGGAAAATGGAGACCAAGTTGGGAGAAGAAACCTCTTCAGGATATATCATCCCAGAGAACTTCCCAACATAGTAGGGCAGGCCAGCATTCAAATCCAGGAAATACAGAGAGAGGCATACAAAGATAACAGCCAGAGAAAGGTCAGGTTACCCACAAGGGAAGCCCCTCAGGCCAGACAGCAGATCTCTCGGCAGAAACTCTAAACCAGAAGAGTGGGGCCAATATTCAACATTCTTAAAAGAATTTTAAACCCAGAATTTCATATCCAATGAAACTAAGTTTCCCTTAGAAGTGGAAGGAGAAATAAAATCAGCACAGAGATGAAAGCCGATGCTTGAGGATTTTTGTCACCCACAGGCCTGCCTTGCAAGGACCTAGAGGGAAGCACTCAGCATGGGAGAAAGGAACAGCCTTGATCTTAGCCATTTGCAAAAACATGCCAAAATGTAAGAGACCATGAGGGGCTAGGAAGAAGCTGCATCAATACTTGAGCAAAATAACAAGTTAATATATATCCTTAATGCTTGGGATCAAAGTTCACATAACAATCTGTATATAAATGTAAATGGACTAAATGCCAATTAAAAGACACAGACTGACAAACTGGATAAAGAGTCAAGACCATCAGTCTCTGCTGTATTCCAGGAGACCCATCTCACACATGAGGAGACATACATAGGCTCAAAATAAAAGGATGGAGAGGAAGATTTACCAAGCAAATGCAGAGGGAACAAAGCCAGGGGATTGCAATGCACTAGTCTCTGATAAAACAGACTTTAAACCATCAAAGATCAAAAGAGACAAAAGAAGGCCATTACACTTAATGAAGTGAGATCAGAATTCAAGGAAGAGCTAACTATCCTAAATATACCAACCTTTTTAATGCAAGGAGCACCCAGATTCATAAAAGCAAGGGTCCTTGAGAGACTTACAAAGAGACTTAGACTCCCATACAATAGCCAATGGGGGAATTTCCACTCCACTTTCTCAACATTGAACCCAGATCCAACTTAGAGACAGAGGGTGCAAGGATGTCCAGGGTGAACTCATCTCTGCACCAAACTAGACCTAGCCAGACATCCTATAGGAACTCTCCACCCCAAATCCAACAGGAATGCCATTTCTTCCCTCAGCACTACATGCGTACTTGCCTCCCAAAATTATTACCATATAATTTAGAGTAAAGCACTCCTCGAAAGCCGTGTACAGAACAGAATTATAACAAGAGCTGTCTCTCAGACCACGAGTGCAGTAAACTGGGGCTCAGGACTAAGAAACTCAATCAAAACTGCTCCAGCTACATGGAAACTAAGACAACCTGCTCCTGAATGACCTACTGGGTACATAGCAACAAAGTAAGAGGCAGAAATAAGATGTTCTTTAGAACCAGTAGGAACAAAGATACAATACCAGAATCTCTGGGACACATTTAAAGCAAGCAGTGCTTAGAGAGGGAAATTTATAGCACTAAATGCCCTACAAGAGAAGCAGGAAGATCAAAGAAATTGACCTCTAACATACATGATTAAAGAAGAACTAGAAAGCAAAAGGCAAACTACATTCCAAAGCTAGCAGAGAGGCAAGAAATAGCGCTAAAGATCAAGAACTGGAACTGAAGAGATAGAGACACAAAAAACCCTCCAAAAGAATCAATGAAAGCAGGGTTGGTTTTTTAGAAAAGATCAACTCATGAAATTGACAGACCAATACACCTTAAGAATATAAAGAGAAAGAGAGAGAGAAAGAGAATCAAATCAGCGCAATTAAAATGATAGGATATCACCACAGAGCCCCACAGGAAATACAAACTACCATCAGAGGGAGATACACTATAAAACACCTCTCACTTAAAATAAACTACTGGAAGAAACCTAGAAGAATGGATAATTCCTGGACACTTACTCTTAAGACTAAACCCAGGAAGAAGTTGAATCCCTGAATATAGACCAATGGTAGGCTCTGAGTGGGGCAATAATTAGCAGCCACCAGCCAAAAGAGTCCAGGACCAGATGGATTCACAGCTGAATTCTACAGAGGTACTTATAAGGAGGGAGTTGTTCATTCCTTCTAGAGCTATTGCAATCAATGAAAGAGGGAATCCTCCTCCTAACTCATTTTGTAAATTAACATCATCCACAATGATACCACCTACAAAGCCTGGCAGAGACACAACGAAAGAGAATTTTAGACCAATATCACAGTAGACATACATTGAAATCCTCAATATAAAAATGCTGCTTAGTTCAACGAAAAGCACATCAAAACATCCACCATGATCAAATTGGGCTACATCCTGGGATACGACAGTTCAACATTCACAAATCAATGAAACATAGTAGCATATAGAAGCAGAACCAAGAGACAAGAACCACGCTGATTATCTTAAGGGGAATGCAGAAAAGGCTTTTGACCAAAGTTCAAGCAGTCCTTCATGCTAAAAACTCTCAATAGAATTCGGTATTGATGGGGCATTACCCTCTAAAATAATAAGAGCCTATTCTATTTACTTAGAAACCCACAGTAATATCAAACTGAATGGAAGGCAAGAAACTGGGAAAAATTCCCTTTGAGAAACTAGCACAGACAGGATGCCCTCTCCTGCTCCTATTCCAACTTACATAGTGAGCTTAGGAGAGTTCTGTGGCCTTCAGGAGCAATTAGAGCAAGAGAGAAATCAGGGGAGTATTCAGTTGGGAGAAAAGAAGTCAAATTGTCCCTGTTGCAGATGAAGCATGAGGGTGTATATTTAGAAAGCCTTATGCGGCCGGTAGCAGTGGCTCCAAGCCTGTAATCCCAGCACTTTGGGAGGCGAGGCGGAGCGGATCAAAGTCCAGGAGATCCCAAGGACCATCCTGGCTAACACGGTGGAAACCCACGTCTCTACTAAAATACAAAAAAAAATGGCGAGAGCTGGCAGTGGCGCCTGTAAGTCAGGGAGGCTAGAGGCAGAGTCTCTGCGTGAACCAGGAGGCAGAGCTTGCCTGCAGTGAGCTGAGATCAAGCCACTGCACACACTCCAGCCTAGGCAGAGACTCCGTCTCTTAAAAAGGAAGAAACTCCATTGTCTCAGCCCAAATCTCACTTAAGATGATAAACAGCTAGCATGAAAGTCTCAGGATACAAAATTAATGTACAAAAAAAATCACAAGCATTCTTATACACCAATAGCAGACAGGCAAGAGTAAAATCATGAATGAACATTCCTGAGTGCTTCAAAGAGAATAAAATACCTAGAATCCAACTTACAAGGATGCCAAGGACCTCTTCAAGAGGAACTACAAACCACTGCTCAGAGAATAAAAGAAGGGACCTACAAACAAATGGAAGAACATACCATACTCCTTGGATAGGGAAGAGAATCAATATAAATGAAAATGGCCATACTGCCAAGGTAATTTATAGATTCAATGCACCATCCCATCAAGCTACCAATGAGAGTTTCTTCACAGAATTGCAAAAAACTGGCGCTAAAGTTCATATGGAACCAAAAGAGCCGCGGCATCTCCAAGAGGCCCGATCCTAAGTCAAAGGAGGCAAAGCTGGGAGGCATCCAGCTACCCTGACTTCAAGCTCTACTACAAGGCTACAGTAGCCAAAACAGCATGGTACTGGTACCCAAAACAGAGATATAGACCAATGGAACAAGACAGGAGTCCACTCAGAAATATGCCACATCTACAGCCATCATCTGATCTTTGACAAACC
The DNA here is from genome assembly GCF_008728515.1 of Papio anubis. NCBI lineage: Eukaryota > Metazoa > Chordata > Mammalia > Primates > Cercopithecidae > Papio > Papio anubis. The sequence goes on along the minus strand of NC_044996.1, from coordinate 88,309,708 downwards.
TACAGAAAAGAAACAAAGAAATGGGGAAAGGATTCCCTATTTAATCAATGAGTGCTAGGGAAGGGGTGGCTATGCATAAAATTAGAAGCTGGGAAACTGGATCCCTTTCCTTACTCCTTATCTGAAAATTAATTCCAAGATGGATTGAGAGACTTAAATGTACCAGACCTAATGCCACCACCACAAAATCCTAGAAACCCTAGAGTGAGTACCATTCAGGACATAGGCATGGGCAAAGGAGCTTCATATCTACAAAACACCAGAAACAGCAGCAGCAAGAAGCTAAAGGAATTGACAAATGGGATCCTAGGTGTTAAACTAAAAGAGCTTCTGCACAGCAAAGAAACTACCATCAGGTAGGGCAAGGCGAGAGAAAGCCTGCAGGAGGTGGGAGAAATTTTTTGCAGTCTACTCCTACATCTGACAAAGGGCTAGTTGTCCAGACCTGCAAGAACTCGACAAATTTACCGAGAAAAAAGAAACAAACAACCCCATCAAAAGTTGGGCCAGGGATGTGAACGGACACATTTTCTCAAAAGGGCATTCCATACAGCCAACTGGGCCTTACAGAAAGAATGCTCATCATCACTGGCATTCAGGAAGTACAAATCCTGAAACCACAGTAGGATACCATCACGCAGTTAGAATGGCGATCGACATTAAAAGTCAGGAAACAACAGGTGCTGGAGAGGATGTAGGAGGCTAGAACACTTTTACACTGTTGGTGCGAGTTGTAAACTAGTTCAACCATTATACCTGGAGACAGTGGCAGTTCCTCAAGGATCTAGAACTAAGATGTACCACATATATTTAGCCATCCCATTACTGGGAGATATACCCAAAGGATTATAAATTATGCTGCTATAAAAGAACACATGCACTTGCGTATGTTTATTGCAGCACCTATTCTAATAGGGACTTGGGAATCCAGCAGATGTCCATCAGTGACAGATTGGATTAAGAAATGGCACATATACACCATGGAATACTATGCATGCATAAAAAGGATGGAGTTTAGGTCGCTTTCCACCAGGAGGACATGGATGCAGCTGGGAGCATCTCATCATTCTTAGCAAACTATGTCACCCAAAGAACAGAAACCAAACACCTGTTCTCACTCATGGGGTGGGAACTGAACAATGAGATCACTTGGACCCAGGAGGAGACATCACACACGGGGCCTATCGCTTGGGGAGGGAGGTGGAGGGAGAGTTGCATTGGGAGTTATACCTGATGTAAATGGCCGAGATTCTGATGGAGGTGCAGCAGACCAGCACTTAGCACAAAAATTATACATATATGTAACAAACCTACACGTTATGCACATATACCTACAGCAAAGTATAATAAATCAATAGAAGTTAAAAAAAAAAGAATATATCCTTACATCAGAAGGAATTTATGAAATATAGGAAGTGGAAGAGAATAGGGAATGGATAAAAAAGAAAAGTTAAAAAAATTCAAAAACCAAGAAAAACAAAAACAAATTATACTTATACACCCAGGTGTGGTGGTAGAAATGCCACTTGAACTAAGAATAATTAGTGGAACAAACTGGATTTTGGACTTCAGCTATCATTTATTAGTTCATAAAATATTTACAAACTGTTTAGTACATTCCAGGCACTGTGCTAGAAGCTGGAGATATGATGTTGAGCAAACCAGATATAGTCAATGTTCTCATAGAGCTGACAGTCTAACTAAGGGAGACAGAAAGATGTTAAGAGAAATATATATATAATTACAGGCATAATTATCATTTTAAGTTGTTTGGCCAATCTGTGTTTGGCATCCAACTCTATCAATTACTAGATGTATGACTTTGAGCAAGTTAATTAACCTTTCTGGAATTTAGTTTCTCCGTTTCTAAGAAGGAAATAGTACCACCTAACTGATAGGGCGGTTGTGAAGATTAAACAATATAATGTCTATTAAAGAATTTAGCATGGTGCCTAGAACATAGTAAGTGCTCAGTAAATGGCAACTATTATTATTATTATTACCAAGGAACTCTTTGGTTTATTATTTTATTATTGTTATTTTTTATTCCCATAGGTTTTTGGAAAACAGGTGGTTTTTGGTTACATAAGTAAATTCTTACAGCAAAAGAAACTATCATCAGAGTGAACAGGCAACCTATGGAATGGGAGAAAATTTTTGCAATCTATCCATCTGACAAAGGGCTAACATCTAGAATCTACAAAGAAACAAATTTACAAGAAAAAAGACAAACAACTCTATCAAAAAGTGGGCAAAGGATATGAACAAACACTTCTCAAAAGTTCTTTACTGGTAATTTCTACGATTTTGGTGCACCCATCACCTGAGCAGTGTACACTGTACCCAATGTATAGTCTTTTATCCCTCACTCCCTTCCCACTCCTTCCCTTGAGCCCTCTAAGTCCATTGTTATCATTCTTATGCCTTTGCATCCTCATAGCTTCGCTGCCACATATCAGTGAGAACATATGATGTTTGGTTTTCCATTTCAGAGTTACTTCACTTAGAATAATAGTCCCCAATTCCATCTGGGTGGCTTCAAATGCCATTATTTTATTCCTTTTTATGGGTGAGTAGTAGACCATGGTGTGTGTGTGTGTGTGTGTATGTATATATGTGTATAATATATATCTATACACACATATATATACACACACACACACATATATACACACACACACACATATATATACACACACACATATATGTGCTGCTATAAACATGTGTGTGCATGTACCTTTTTTGTATAATGACTTCTTTTTTTCTAAGTAGATACCCAGTAGTGAGATTGCTGGATCAAATGATAGTTCTACTTTTAGTTCTTGATGTAATCTCCATACTGATTTCCATAATGGCTGTATTAGTTTTCATTTCCACCAGCAGTGTAAAAGCGTTCCCTTTTCACCACATACACACCAACATCTTTTTTAAAAATTTTTTGATTATGGCCACTCTTGCAGGAGTAAGGTGGTATCATATTGTGGTTTTGATTTGCATTTCCCTGATAATTAGTGTTGTTGAGTACTTCTTCATACGTTTGTTGGCCACTGCTATATCTTCTTTTGCAAATTGTCTCTTCATGCCCGTAGCCCACTTTTTGATGGGATTGTGTTTTTCTTGTTAATTTGTTTGAGTTCCTTATAGATTCTAGATATCAGTCCTTTGTCAGATGTACAGATTGCAAAGATTTTCTCCTACTCTTGTGGGTTGTTTACCCTGATGATTGTTTCTGTTGCTGTGCAGAAGCTTTTTAGTTTAAGTCCTATCTATTTATCTTCGCTTTTGTTGTATTTGATTTTGGGTTCTTGGTCATGAAGTCTTTGCCTAAGCCAATGTCTAGAAGGATTTTTCTGATATTATCTTCTAGAATCTTTATAGTTTCAGGTCTTACATTTAAATCCTTAATCCATCTTGAATTGATTTTTGTATAAGGTGAGAGATGAGGATCCAGTTTCATTCTTCTACATGTGGCTTGCCAATTATTCAAGCACCATTTGTTGAATAGGGTGTCCTTTCCCTACTTTATGTTTTTGTTGCTTTGTCAAAGATCAGTTTGCCGTAAGTGTTAGGCTTTATTTCTGGGTTCTCTATTCTGTTCCATTGTTTTATGTGCCTATTTTTATGCCAGTACCATGCTGTTTTGGTGACTATGGACTTATACTATAGTTTAAAGTCAGGTACTGTGATACCTCCAGATTTGTTCTTTTTGCTTAGTCTTGCTTTGGCTATGCGGGTTCTTTTCTGGTTCCATACGAATTTTAGGATGATTGTTTTCTAGCTCTGTGAAGAACAATGATGGTATCTTGATTCAAATTGCATTGAATTTTGACTGCTTTTGGCAGTATGGTTATTTTCTCAATATTGATTCTAGCCATCCATGAGCATGGTGTTTCCATTTGTTTGTGTTGTCTATGGTTTCTTTCAGCAGTGTTTTGTAGTTTTCCATGTAAGGGTCTTTCACATGCTTAGGTTATTCCTAAGTATTTTACTTTTTTTGCAGCTATTGTGAAAGGGGTTGAGTTCTTGATTTGATTCTCAACTTGGTCGCTGTTGGTGTAGAGCAGAGTTACTGATGTGTGTACATTAATTTTGTAAGCGGAAACTTTGCTGAATTCATTTATCAGTTCTAGGAGCTTTTTAGATGAGTCTTTAGGGTTTTCTAGGTATATAATTATACTACCAGCAAACAGTGACAGTTTGACTTCCTCCTTACCAACTTGGATGCTCTTTATTACTTTCGCTTGCTCTGGCTAGAATTTTCAGTACTATGTTGAAGAGGAATGGTGAGAGTAGGCATCCTTGTCTTGTTCCAGTTTTCAGGGGGAATGCTTTCAACTTTTCCCATTCAGTAGCATGTTGGCTGTGGATTCGTCATATATGGCTTTTATTACATTAAGGTATGTTGATTCTATGCTGATTTTGCTGAGGGTTTTAATCATAAGGGATGCTGGATTTTGTCAAATACTTTTCCTGCATCTATTGAGATGGTCATGTGATTTTTGTTTTTAATTCTATTTATGTTGTGCACCAAGGAGCCCTCTGACTGTCATTCAAGTCTATTCACTTTTATTAACATAAAACTCTTTAAAATTTTGGTTACTTCTTTTGCTGGTAAGTGCTAGATTTAGCTAAACAAACCAGAATTGGGTTTAATGACAGTGACAAGTGACAGCTATGAAAGAAGGGAGAAACTGGAAAGTAGAGTTAAAGAATGTTAAGGATAATCTGGCTGAACAAAAAAGAAGTCAAAATACATTTGGTATTTTCTATTGTGAAATCAAAGATTCTATAAGTACTCATCAAAATTGAAAATATTTTCTCTCACGAACTGAAAAGCTACCATTCCTACAATACATATATTTACATGTAACGAGTTATTTTGCAATTAAGCTAGGCAGATAATGGATTACTGCAGTTCCAAGGCTGGAAGAATAGTAGTTTTGAATAACAACTGTGAAATACTAACACTAAATTGTCTTTAAAATGAGATTTTGCTCCTTCCCAAAAGCTTGCATATAAAAGTTGCAGAGAAAAGGAGTAGGAAATGAGCAGCAGATAACAGCTTACTGAGTTTCTTAAATTCAAATATATAGACAATCCATTGAAACACAATTAAGAAATAAAGAAAGAAAAGAGTTATTTCCAAAATATGTGAGGTTTTTAAGAGCTAATTTTGTTAACATTGATGATGCATGTTCAGTTTAGAAATTGAGCTACTTTTATAACTAGGAAAATTTCTCTCAAAAGGTAAGGCTACCACTTTGAAAATAAATCTTAATTACATGTTGCCTACCCATCTTAATTTTCACTTTGTTTACAAGCCAGGGAAAAGAACATCCACAGTTTGTTGATATGAGTTTGTGTTGTGTCTTTATAGGTATTTTAAGCTAAAGTCTAGGAAGAATGAAAATGTGATTTTTTCTGTCAATAATTATGATTATTTTATAATAGATACTAATCATTGATAATACTATACTTTTGAAAAATGACAGGCATTTTAGTAGGAGCAAAAAATAAAGCACATAATTCTAGTTAAATCTAAACTCGCTCTCCCCAAACCTCTAATTTACCCATTTAAGAATAAAATAATTCAGATGAAAGAGGCAGAGCTAGATGGCTGAATAGAAGGATCCACCAATCAGCCTCCCATCAGGAACACAAAATTGAACAAGTATCCACATAGAAAAGCACCTTCATGAGAACCAAAAATCAGATGAATAAATTCAATACCTGTTTTTAGCTTCATATTCCTTAAAAAGGCACTGAAGAGGGTAGAAAATACAGTTCTGAATTGACAACACCACTGCTCCTTCATATCCTGGCAGCAGCCGCAGGGGATAGAGAGAGAATGTGCATTTGAGGGAGAGAGAACACAATGATTGTGGGACTCTGCATTCGAAGTCAGTTTTGGCCTGTAACAGTGGAAAACAACATGAGACAACAAAGCTGGAACACAAGGAAGAACCATTTATAACATCCCTAGCTAGAGGAGCATCACTCATCCCAGCATTTGGAATATCAGTTCAGGAAAGCCCCACCATGACAGGCTACAGTGCTCTGTGGTCCTCAAAACACGTGAAAGACAAAGACTAGAATTCCTGGGCAAGTCCTGGTGCTGTGCTGGGCTTAGTGCCAGTGTGCTTGCAGAGCATGCGACCTGTTAAAACACTAGCCAGGGTGACCAAGAAAGTGCTTGCCACGCCAATCCCTCAGCTCCAAGCAGTGCAGTTTGCAGCTCCAGGAGGGAATCCTTCCTTCTGTTTGAGAGGAGGAGAAGGGACAGTAAAGAGGACTTTGTCTTGCAACTTGGATACTAGCTCAGCTACAGTAGGATAGGGTAGCAGGTAGAGTCTTGAGGCTCCCATTCCAGGCCCCAACTCCATGATGACACTTCTAGACCTACTCTGGGCCAGAAAGGAATGTACCACCTTGAAGAAAAGGACCCAATCCTGGCAGAATTCATTACCCGCTGACTAAAGAGCCCTTGGGCCCTGAACGTTCAGCAGTAATAACCAGGCAGTACTTGCATGGGCCTTGGCTATAACTTAAGGTGTGCTGGCTTCAGGTGTAACACAGAACATTCCGAGCTGTGGTGGCTATGGAAAGAGATTCCATCTGTTTTGGAAAAGGAGAGGAAAAAGTAAACGGGACTTTGTCTCACACCTTAGGTACCAGAGGAGGAAGAGTTGTAAGCAGCTCCTAGAGTCCTCAGTTTTAAGCCTTGGCTCCTGTATGGCATTTCTGGCATGCCCTGGGACAGAGGGGAGCTCACTGCCCTGAAGAGAAAGTTCTAGGCTTGGCAGAATTCAACAAAAGCTGGCTGAAGAGCACTAGGGCCTTGAGTGAACATTGGCAGTAGCCAGGCAGAACTTGTCATGGTCCTGGGGCAGTGGTGGCCACAGAGATTCCTCTGATTGGAAAAAAGGGGGAGAGTGGGAAGGACTTTGTTTTGTGGCTTGGGTGCCTGCTCAGTCACAGTAGAACAGAGAACCAGGTAGATTCCTAAGGTTTTTAACTCCAGGCCCAAGCTCCTGGACTACAGCGCTAGACCTTCCCAGGGCTGGGGGGCACTTGCCACCTGGAAAGTAAGGACACAAGGCTAGCTGGCTTCACCAACTTGATTGTACAGTCCTAGGGCCTTGCATGAACATAGGTGGTAGCCAGGCAGTGGCTACCACAGGCTTTAGGTAAAACCCAATGCTGTGCTGGCCTCAGGTCTGAACCAGTGCAGTCTCAGTGGTATTGACTACAGGAGTGCTTGTGTCACCCCTGCCCAAGCTCCAGAAAGCTCAGAACAAAGAGATAGACTCCATTTTTTTTGTTTCTGTTTTTAAAGAAAGGGAAGAGAACAAGAGTATCTTCCTGGTAACCCAGACACATCTTCCGGTTATTATCCAAGACCACCAAGGCTGTACTCTGAGTCTACAAAGCCACAACATTACTGGGATTTGAGTGCCCACTTATGCTGCAGTGACCAAAACCTTAGATAACAACAACCAAGTGCCTTTGAATTTGAGAAAAGCCTTCCTAAGGACAGGTACAAACAATACTAGACAGTGAAGACTAAAATAAATTTCTAACTCTTCAAAGCCCAGAGACTGATGAACATTCACAAGCTTCAAGACCACCCAGGATAAAAAGACTGTTAGTTTGTTTTCACACTGCTAATAAAGTCATACCCAAGACTGGGTAATTTATAAAGGAAAGAGGTTTAATTGACTCACAGTTCTGCATGGCTAAGGAGGTCTCAGGAAACTTGTAATCGTGGTGGAAGGCACCTCTTCACAGGGCAGCAAAAGGAGAAGAATAAGAGCTGAGCGAAGGGAGAAGCCCTTTATGAAAGCATCAGACCTCCTGAGAACTTGATGTCATGAGAATAGCATGGAGAAAATCAACCCCATTATTCAATTACCTGTCACTGGTTCCCTCCCACAACATGTGGAGATTATGGGAACTACAATTCAAGATGAGATTTGGGGGTGGGGGGAGGACAGTGCTAAACCATATCAAGGACCTTAACAAGCAAACTAAGGCACCAGGAACCAATCCTGGAGAGAGAGAGAGATATGTGATCTTTCAGATAGACAATTCAAAATAGCTGTTGAAACAAACCCCAAAGCTAGCAGAAGACAAAAACCAAAAAAAAAAAAACAAAACAAAACAAAAAAAACAAGAATAGAACTGAACTGAAAAAGAAAAATAGAGGCACAAAAAACCTTTTAATAATCAATGAATAAAGAAGCTGTTTTATGAAAAAAATAATAAAATAGACCACTAGCTAGACTAATAAAGAATACAAGAAAAAAGAATCAAACAAACACAAACAAAAATGATAAGGGGGATAGCACCACTGACCCCACCGAAAAACAAACAACCATCGGAGAATATTATAGACATCTCTATACACATAAACTAGAAAATCTAGAAGAAATGGATAAATTCCTAGACACACCCACCTTCTCAAGACTGAACAGGGAACAGATTGAATCCCTAAATATACCAATACTGAGTTCAGAAATTGAGGTGGCAATGAATAGCCTATCAACCAAAAAAAAAAAAAAAAAAAAAAAAAAAAAGCCCAGGACCACATGGATTCACAGCTGAATTCTTCCAGAGGTACAAAGAAGAGCTGGTACTATTTCTTCTGAAACTATTTAAAAACACTGAAACAAAGGGACTCCTCTCTTCCTCATTCTATGAGGCCAGCATCATCCTGATACCAAAACCTGGCAGACATACAACAAAAAGAGAAACTTAAGTCCAATATCCTTGATAAACATCAGTGCAAAAATCCTCAGTAAAATACTGGCAAACCGAATCCAGCATCACATCGAAATGCTTATCCACCACGATCAAGTCGGCTTCCTCCTTGGGATGCAAGGTTGGTTCAACACACACATAACAAAGATTTCATGACAAAAACGCTAAAAGCAATTGCAACAAAAACAAAAATCGAAAAATGGTGTCTAATCAAACGAAAGAGCTTCTGCACAGCAAAAGAAACTATAATCAGAGGCCAGGCACAGTGACTCATGCCTGTAAACCCAGCACTTTGGGAGGCTGAGGTGGGCAGATCCACTGAGACCAGGTGTTCGAGACCAGACTGGCCAATATGGTGAAACCTCAACTCTACTAAATATACAAAAAAAAAAAAAAAAAAAAAAATTAGCCTGGTGTGGTGGTGTGCACCTGTAGTTCCAGCTACTTGGGAGGCTGAGGTAGGAGAATCGCTTGAACCTGCGAGGTGGAGGTTGCAGTGAGCTGAGACGGTGCCACTACACTCCAGCCTGGGTGACACGGTGATACTACGTGTCAAAAAAAAAAAAAAAAAAAAAAAGAGGAAACTATCATCAGAGTGAACAGACAACCTACAGAAGAGAAAATTTTTGCAATCTGCCCATCTGATGAAGGTCTAATATCCAGAGTCTACAAGGAACTTAAACAAATTTACAAGAAGAAAACAAACCCATTAAAATGTGGGCAAAGGACATGCACAGACACTTCTCAAAAGAAGACATACATGCGGCCAAGAAACATATGGAAAAGAACCTCAACATCACTGATCATTAGAGAAATGGAAATCAAAACCACAATGAGATACCATCTCACACCAGTCAGAATGGCTATTATTAAAAAGTCAAAAAATAACAGATACCAGCGAGGTTGTGGAGAATGGAATGCTTTTACACCATTAGTAGGACTGTATATTAGTTCAATCATTGTAGAAGACAGTGTGGTGATTCCTCGAAGACCTACAGGCAGAAATACCATTTGAAATTTGACCCAGAAATGCCATTAGTTGGTATATACCCAGAGAAATATAAATCACTCTATTATAAAGATACATGCACACATATGTTCATTGCAGCACTATTCACAATATCAAATACATGGAATCAACCTAAATGTCCATCAATGATAGAATGGATAAAGAAAATGTGGTTCATATACACCATGGTATACTGCAGTTACAAAAAAAAAAAAAAAATGAGATCATGTTTTTGCAGCGACATGGATGGAGTTGGGAACTATTATCCTCAGCAAACAAATGCAGGTACAGAAAACCAGACACTGCATGTTCCCACTTATAAGTGGGGGCTGAATCATGAGAACACAAGGACACATAGGGGAGAACAACACAGACCAGGACCTGTTGGGGGAGGTGGGGTTAGGGAGAGCATCAGAAAGAATAGCTGATGGACGATGGGCTTAATACTTAGGTGATGGGATGATCTGTGCAGCAAACCAGCATGGCACATGTGTACCTATGTAGCAAACCTGCACATTCTGCACATGTACCCCTGAGCTTAATATAAAAGTGAAGAAAAAAAAATAGCTGCCTTGAGGAAACCCAATGAAATTCAAGATAACACAGAAAAGGAATTCAGAATTCTATCAGATAAATTGAATGAAGAGATTGAAATATTTAAAATAATCAAAGAGAAATTCTGTAGAAGAAAAATGCAGTTGAAATACTGCAGAATGCATCATAGTCTCTTAACAGCAGAACTGATCAAGCAGAAGAAAGAATTACTGAACTTGAACGCAGGCTACTTGAAAATACACAGTCAGAGGAGACAAAAGAAAAACAATTAAGTATGCCTACAAGATTTAGAAAATAACCTTTTAAGGACAAATCTAAAATTTATTGGTCTTATCTTCGGGGGGGCCAAGGTGGGCACGTGAGGCCAAAAGTTCAAGACCAGTCTGGTAAACATGGCCAAACTGCATCTCTACTAAAAATACAAAACTTATCTGGTGAGGTGATGCATGCTTGTAATCTCAGCTGCTCGGGAGGCTGAGGCAAAAGAATCACTTGAACCTGGGTGGCTGAGGTTGTAGTGAGCTGAGATCATGCCATTGTACTCCATTCTGGGCAACAGAGTGAGACTGTCCCAAAAAGAAAAAACAAAGTTATTGGTCTTAAAGAGGAGGTAGAGAGAGAGATTGGTGCAGAAACTTTATTAAAGGGATAATAACGAGAACTTCCCAAACCTAGAGAAAGAAATCAATATCCAAGTTCAAGAAGGTTATAGAACAGCAAGCAAATTTAATCCAAAGAAGACAACCTCAAGACATTTGATTTTCAAACACACGGAGGTCAAACATAAAGAAAGGATCCCAAAAGCACATCTGGCCGCAGACTTTTCAGTAGAAACCTTAAAGGCCAGGAGAGAGTGGCATGACATATTTAAAAATCTGTACCAAAAAAACTTTTATCACAGAATAGTATATGCACCAAAAATATTCTTAAAACAAGAAGAAGAAATGAAGACTTTCCCACACACAAAAGCATCGAGGCATTTCATCAACACTGGACCTATCCTACAAGATCCTAAAAGAAATATTAAAGGAAGTCCTTCAATCTGAAAGAAAAAGATGTTAATCAGCAATAAAGATATCATCTGAAGGTACAAAAACTTATTGGTAACAGTAAGTACACAGAAAAACACAGAATGCTATAAAACTGTAAATATAATGCGTAAACTATCCATGTCTTGAGTTGGAAGTCAGATAATCCAATAAAATATAATAAATACTGTGCATGTGAGCTGGCAAGGGGGGGCATTGTAGGATAATTTGTTTTGCCAGCCTCTTGGTAAGTTGAAATTCTTTAGATAAGTTTCTCCAATTTTGGTGGAAAAATTGATGCAATTGGGTGGCTTGGTCTAGCAGTGATGTCATAACCTGAAGGTCGGCTTGATCATTGCCATAAGCCAATGGGACAGGCAGAGAGCTGTGGGATCGAAAGTGTGTAGTAAAAATGGATGTGTACGTTGATCTAGAAATTGCTGAAGTTGGAGAAAAAGAGTAAACAGGGCTGGCTCTAGATTGAACTAAATCAGTGCTGTCTCAAGGTTTTGTAGTAAATAAACAGAGTATGCAGAGTCACTAGCCATATTTATGGGCTGAGGGGAAAAAGTTCCCGAGGCCAGAATCAGAGCCCCAATTTCAGCTCTCTGAGTGCTAGTAAACCCAGATTGAGTGATTGCATTGTGTGGTCTCCACCAGACTGTCGCTTTCTCATGTTTACCAGACCCATCAGTAAACAGTGTTAAAGCATTAGGTATGGGAGAGTAAAATATTTTTGTAGGTAAAACATTTACTAGACTTTTTGAGAATGATGTATATAGGTAAATTCCAAGGGCTGTTAGTAGAATATCACCCATAAAATTAATAATCCTGTAATTAGGAAACTTTTTTTACTGGGGAGCGAAGTTTGCTTTCAATTAGTCCTTAACTAACTCATTGGCCTTTTGTAATGTCTCTCCCTTTAGAAGTTATGTTTTACTTAAATTGAATTTGGACACAGAAAACAACAGTGGCCATTATTAGAAGAGAGGAGTCTTTCAGAAGAAGTCAAGGGTATTCAGTTAGGAAGAAGTCAAATTGTCCCTCTTGCAGATGGCTTGTAGTTGTATTTAGAAACCCCATTTATCTCAGCCAAAATCTCCTTAAGATGATAAGCTTAGCTTCCAGCAGAAAGTCTCAGGATACAAAATTAATGCAAAATCACAAGCATTCTTATACACCCAGTAACAGAGAGCCAAATCATGAATGAACTACATTTCACAATTGCTTCAAAGAGAGATAATGCAGGAATCCAACTTTAAAGGGTGTAAAGGACCTCTTCAAGGAGAACTACAAACCACTGCTCAGTATTGAGAATCAAAGAGAGGACAGCCCAAAACCATTCTAGGAAGAACATACCATGCTCATGAATAGGAAGAATCAATGCTCGTGAAAATGGCCATACTGCCCAAGATTATTTATAGATTCAATGCCATCCCATCAAGCTACCAATGGGGTTTCTTCACAGGGTGGAAAAACTACTTTAAAGTTCATATGGAGACCAAAAGAGTCCCATCTCCAGGAACAATCCCTAAGTCAAAGGGGAGACAAAGCTGGGAGGCATCCAAGCTACCTGACTTTAGAGCTCTACTGGGGCTACATTGGCAAAGGCCTTGGCATGGTACTGGGTACCCAAGGCAGAGATAGACCAATGCAGGACAGGACAGGAGTCCCTCAGAATGGCCTGCACATCCTACAGCCATCTGATCTCACGGCAAGGCCACCAGGAGAGCAAAGAGTAGAGAGAAAGGATTCCCTGTTTTGAAATCAATGGTGCATAGGAAAGGTGGCTGTATCATAGAGTATATAGAGAAGCTGGAGCTGGGATCCTTTCCTTACTCCTTGTAAAAATTAATTCAAGATGGATTAGAGACTTAGATGGTAGACCTAATACCACTTAAAAAGCCTAGAGAAACCTAGGTAGTGCCATTCCTAGGACACTTAGGCATGAGCCAAGACTTCATGTCTAAAACACCAAAGCAACAGCAAAGCCAAAATTGGCAAATGGGATCTCACATTAAACTAAAGGCTTCTACAGCAAAAGGAAACTACCATCAGGTAAGACAGGCAGCCTACTGCTGGGAATGGGAGAAAATTTTGCAATCAGCTCATCGAAGCAAAGGGGCTAATATCAGAACCTACAGAGGGAACTCGACAAATTTACAAGAAAGAAACAAACAGCCCTATCAAAAGTAGGCAAAAGGATAGAACAGACATTTCTGCAAAGAAGACATTCCTTACGTAACAGACACATGAAAAATGCTCATCATCACTGGCCATCAAAATGCAAATCAAAATACGGGTAAAGTTGACCATCTCCACACCAGTTAGAATGAATCGGCCAAGTCAAGAAACAACAGGTGCTGGAAGGATGTGGAGAAATAGGAACACTTTACACTGTGTGGTGGGATTGTAAACTAGTTCAGCCACGTATGTAACAGAGAAAACAATTATGGCGATTCCTCGGATGTGAATGGATGGCACTGCGCCATTTGTGTAAATGAACATAAATTTGTATACCAAAGGATTATAAATCATGCTGCCTATAAAGACACACATGCACATGTATATTTATTTGCAGCACTGTTCTAATAGCAAAGACTTGGGAAATCCCAACCCAAATGTAAAGCTCAGTATTGAGCTGGGATTAAGAGATGCTAAGCTTTTATATACACCCATGAGATACTATGCAGCCATGAAAGGTTGGGTTCTGCGTCCTTTGTAGGGACATGGGTTGGCTGGAATGTCCATCATTCTTATGAAACTATCAGAACAGAAAGGCAAATGCCTCATGTTCTCACTCCTTGGGTGGGAAACTAGACAATAGAGATCACTTGGACCTGGGGAAGGGAACATCACACACCAGGGCCCACTATGATGGGAGTGGGGAGAGGGAGAGGATTGCATTTAGGAGTTATATCTGAAATATAAATGGCCCAGGTTAGTAGGTGCTAGCAAGGATTGATAGGAATTTTGCCAGCGAAGCCACAAAAATATACATATGAAAACAAACCTGCCGCGTTATGCATACCCTAGAACTTAAAGTATAATTAATAATAAAAATAAAAAATAAAAGAAAAAAAAAGAAAGAGGTCTTTCAAATTTTTACATTTTACTTAAATTTTAACAGAGAATTATAATCTGGGATGTCGCTTGTAAACAAGGAGCACAGGAGATTTCGCCTTGGGCTGCCTGCAGAGCTACAGAGCTTGAGCAGGCGGTTCCCTGGGTGGCGGCTGTTTTAGGTTTGTAAAAAGGCCCAGTTTTTTTCCTGTGCCATTTTTTGCCTGTGCTGGCTCCCTCTCCCAGCAGCAGGGTGGCTGTTGCCGGCTAGGGTTGTAGTGCATGCCCTGCTGGGGCAGACTTTGTCACATGCCTTTTGCCTTTCCCCAGTAGGCTCTTTGTTGCCGCTGCTGCCCTGTGGGCGGAGTTCCTGGGGGCACTTGCTGGCTCGGTTTCTGTTAAAGTTCGTGCTGCCAAGCCTTTCTTTTTTAACTTAATCTTGTTCTGCTTTGGCTTTGGCTTCTAATGCCTTTTTTTTTTAACCCTTTAGGTACCTAATCGCTTTGCTGATCTTGCATTACCAGGTGGGCTAAGACCTCTCCTTTTAATTCTGCCTGCTTAAGAAAGGGACTGATAGCTGTAACTTATCCTGTCTTTTTTCCTGTCAATTGGAGGAGGCGGCTCAGGTAAAACCTCCATTTCCTCTTTGCTATTTTGGCCCGGTGATATTAGGGCTGAGGAAAGAGGAGGTGATAAGGCAGGTGACGTTTTCTCCTCATCTCCCTTTTTAGGCTCTTGTGTGTGTAAGGGAGCCAGGCCTGCTCTAATTAAAGCCCATAACATTAAAGGTGTTACTGGGACCTGTTGCCTTTGTGCCTGATGTTGTTTAAGATTTCTCCCCATTGTTCCCAGAGTTCTACGTCCGGTGGTCCTTCTTCTGGGAAACATGGGTTTTGGGTTACAACAGTTGGCATTATAATTGAGCCTGTGAAACTGATACTCTGCTAGCCTTAAGCAACTGTTTCAACACTTTTATATACTGTTTCTGTTGAGCGGATAACTGTTGTCCCATGATAAAACCTCAGCTTGACCCGACTTCCCCCCAGAATTTGGTAACCTCGAATAGGCACCAATGACTTACTGATTACTCACTGACTTGACCACGTAGTTCCTCTTTTCACCCTCATTTTTTGGGGGGTCACATCTCCTTCACGCTTCCTTCATAGCTTTCCTCAGGAGGGTGGTCCTCACACTTCCTTTGCAGCTTGCCTCACAGGGGGCTCCAACTGCAGGGGGAGTGTTTCTGCAGACCCCTGGCTGTCCTCACATGGGGCACCAGCTGAGGCAGCACTCCTTTGGCGGGGACACTACCTGCGGTGGGAGGGGGTGGTCTGTTCCTGCAGGCCCCTGATTCAGCAATGGATGAATAAAGTACACTGACACACAGATATTCTGTTCTGCCAGTCTAGCTGAGGATCCCAGCCACTTACAGGCTCCAAGCTGAGTTCTGTAAACAGTTCGACTTGGTCCTCATCAAAAAGTGAGGCTTGCATTTATTCAGTAAGACTAATTAACAAAAGTTGTGAGTAAACACCACTATAGGGTAAAGATTAAAGGCCAGATTCCAGGCTTAAAGCAAACACCATTTGGGGGCAATAAACTTCTGTCAACTCCCTGAGTAGGAGGCAGTAAAGTAACTCCCAGTAGGACAAAGGTGTTAGTCTTAAACCTATATAAGTAAACAGGTTAGTAACATAAACTTCCCACATTCCTTTGTGCTTGCAACCTAATTTTTTTGGCTCCTGCAAAGGGACCCTGGCTGCCTTCAGCCAAGCAATCTTAAGCTATGCAAACTCTCAGGCATTCCAAGAGAGTTTTTGACTATTACTATAACTATCTTTAATATTTTCCCCACCAGTCTGATCAAATCCTAACAAAATACAATAACTTTTCAAGACATAGATAGTACAATAAGATAGAGAAACAACAAAAAGTTAAAAAGCAGGGTATGAAGTTAAAGTGTAGAGTTTTTATTAGTGTTCTCTTTTCTTGTTTGTTTATACAATCAGTGCCAATTTGTCATCAATTTAAAATAACGGGTTACAGGTATTTGCAAGCTTCATAGTTACCTCAAATCAAAAACCCACAACAGATACGCAAACTGTAAAAAGTAAGAAATTAAAGCATAACACTACAGAAAATCACCTCCACGAAAAGGAGACAGGCAGGAAGAAAGGAAAGAAAGAAGACTACAAATCAACCAGAAAACAAATAACAAAATAGCAAAAGTAAACCCTAACTCATCAATAATAACAGCAAATGGAACTTGATTAAACTCTCCATTAAAAAGAGAGTAGCTGAATGAACTTAGGAAAAAAAGACCCAATGATCTGTTCACTATAACAAATGCAATGCATCTTTAAAGGCACACTAGACTGAAAATAAAGGAAAAAGATATTCCATACAAAGAGAAACAAAAAAAGAGCAGGAGTAGCTACAATTATTGAACACAAAATAAATTTCAAAACAAAAACTATTAAAAAAAAAGAGATAAATATGGTCACTATATAATGACGAAGGATTTGTTGAGCAAGAAGATATCACAATTTTAAATATATGTGCATCCAACACTGGAGTACCCAGATATATAAAGCAATAAATTATTAGGGCTAAAGTGACAGGCCACAATACAATAATAACTGGAAACTTCAACAACCGAAGTTCAGCACTGGACAGATCACTCAGACCAAAAATCAACTAACATTGGAGTTAATCTGTGCTATCTACCAAAAAGACCTAACAGATATTTACAGAAAATTTCATTAAAAGGCTGCAGAATAGACATTATTCTCCTCAGCACATGGATAATTCTTAAGGATAGACCATATATTAGGTCAAAACCAAGTCTTAAAACATTCACAAAATTTGAAATTACAACTATCTTCTGTGACCACAAAAGAATAAAACTAGTGTTGCAGGAAGTCAGGGACCCCGAACGGAGGGACCAGCTGAAGCCATGTCAGAAGAACATAAATTGTGAAGATTTCATGGACATTTATTAGTTCCCCAAATTAATACTTTTATAATTTCTTATGCCTCTCTTTACTGCAATCTCTGAACATAAATTGTGAAGATTTCATGGACGCTTATCACTTCCCCAATCAATACCCTTGTGATTTCCTATGCCTGTCTTTACTTTAATCTCTTAATCCCGTCATCTTCGTAATCTGAGGAGGATAGATGTCACCTCAGGACCCTGTGATGATTGCGTTAACTGCACAAATTGTGCAGCATGTGTGTTTGAACAATATGAAATCTGGGCACCTGAAAAATGAACAGGATGACAGCAATGTTTGGGGAACAAGGGAGATAACCTTAAACTCCGACTGCCAGTGAGCTGGGCAGAACTGAGCCATATTTCTCTTCTTTCAAAAGCAAATAGGAAAAATGTTGCTGAATTCTTTTTCTCAGCAAGGAATATCCCTGAGAAAGAGAATGCGTCCCTGAGGGGAGGCCTCTAAAATGGTCACTTTGGGGATGGCTGTCTTTTATGGTTGTAGACAAAAGGATGAAATAAGCCCCAGTCTCCCATAGCGCTCCCAAGCTTATTAGGACGAGGACATTCCCGCCTAATAAATTTTGGTCAGACCGGTTGTCTGCTCTCAAACCCTGTCTCCTGATAAGATGTTATCAATGACAATGCGTGCCCAAAACTTAATTAGCAATTTTAATTTTGCCCCATCCTGTGGTCCTGTGATCTTGCCCTGCCTCCATTTGCTTTTTGATATTTTATTACCTTGTGAAGCATGTGATCTCTGTGATCCACACCCTATTTGTACACTCCCTCCCATTTTGAAAATCACTAATAAAAACTTGCTGGTTTTACAGCTCAGGAGCATCATGGAACCTGCTGACATGTGATGTCTCCCCTAGACACCTAGCTTTAAAATCTCTCTCTGTTGTACTCTTTCCCTTTATTTCTCAGACAAGCCAACACTTACGGAAATAGAAAAGAACCCACATTGAATATCGGGGGTGGGGTTCACCCAATAACTAGAAATTAATTACTAGACGAGTTTGGAAACTATGCAAACACAGAAATTAAGCAAAATATTCCCCTGAATGACCAGTGAGTCAATAAAGAAATTAAGAAGATAATTAAAAGATTTCTTGAAACAAATTATAATGGAAATGTGACACATCAAAATCCATGGGTGATATGATTTGGATCTCTGTCTCTGCCGAAATCTCATGTCACATTATAATTCCCAGTGTTGGAGGTGGGGCCTGGTGGGAGTTGATAGGATTATGGGGGTACATTACCCCTGTGCCACTGCTCTCGTGATATCTGGTTGTTTAAAAGTATGTGACATCTCCATCCTTCTTCCTCTTGCTCCAGCCATATGAAGTGTTGGTTCCCCCTTTGCCTTCTGCCATGATTGAAAGCTCCCTGAGGCTGCCTCAGAAGCAGAAGCCACTATGGTACTTATACAGCTTGTGGAGCCATGAGCCAATTAAACTTTTCTTTATAAATTTCCCGGTCTCAGGTATATCCTATAGCAATGTGAGAACAGACTAATACAATGAGATATAGAGAAAGCAACACTAAGAGGAAAGCTTATAGGTAAAAATTCCTACATCAAAAAAGTAGAAAAATTTCAAATAAATCACTTAATGATTCATCTTAAAAAACCAGAAAAGCAAGACCAATCGAAACCCCAAATTAGTAGGAGAAATAATAAAAATTAGAGCAGAAATAAAGGAAATGAAAATGAAAGAAAAACCAACAACACAAAAGATTCATGAAAGGAAAAGTTGGTTTTCTGAAAAGACAAACAAAATTGACATACCTTTAGCTAGAACAAGAAAAAAGAGAGAAACCTCAAATAAATAAAATTAGAGGTAAAAAGAAAACATTACAGCCAATACTGCAGAAAGAAAAAGGATTATTAGAGGCTACAGTGAGCAACTATGTGCCAATAAATTGGAAAATTTAGAAGCAAGGGATTAATTCCTAAACACATACAACTAGCCAAGACAGAACCATGAAAAAATTCAAAACTGGAACAGACTAATAACAAGTAATGAGATCAAAGACAGGATAAAACATCTTCCAGCAAATTGGCTTCACTGCTGAATCTTACCAAACATTTAAAGAACTAATGTCAACCCTCCTCAAACTATTCCAAAATATTGAGGAGGAAGGAAGACTTCCATACTCATTCTATGAGGCCAGAATTACCCTGATAACAAAACCAGACAAAGACACATTAAAAGAAAGAATGAGAAAAAAAAAAAAACCCTGCAGGTCAATATCACTGATTAATATTGATGCAAAAGACCAGGCGTGGTGGCTTACAGCTATAATCCCAGCACAATGGGAGGCTGAGGCGAGTGGATCACGAGGTCAAGAGCTTGAGATCATCTTGGCCAACAGGGTGAAATCCTGTCTCTACTAAAAATACAAAAATTAGCTGGGTGTGGTGGCACGCACCTGTAGTCCCAGCTACTCAGGAGGCTGAGGCAGGAAAATCGCTTGAACTGAATTGAGATCACACCACTGCACTCCAGCCTGGTGACAGAGCAAGACTCCATCTCAAAAAAATAAGTGTTCATCAACACATGAAAATATTTTTTAAAATGTGGTTCATATACACAATGGAATAATATTCAGTCATAAAAATGAATGAAATCTTATCATCTGCAGCAATATGGCTGGAATTGGAGGTCATTATGTTAAGTGAAAAAATCCAGGTACCAATATAAATATATTTATATATGTTTTATATTTTTATATATAAATATATTTATATAAATATGTTTATTATATATATTTATTACATATATATTACATATATAAATATATAAATATTTGTATATATACACACCAATATATAAAAATATATACATAAATATATATATGTGAAAACCCTCAACAAAATATTAGCAAAACAGAAAACATTTAAAAAAAAATCATTCATCATGACCAAGTGGGATTTATCCTAGGGAGGGAGGAATGGTTCAACATATACAAATCAGCCAGTGTAATCCATCATATCAAAAGAATGAAGGACAAAAATCATATGACAAATTCAACTGATGCTGATAAAGCATTTGATAATACTCAACATCCCTCCTTAAAAAAAAAAAAAAAACCAAAAAACTGGGTATAGAAGAAGCATACCTCAACAAAATAAAAGCCATATACCACTGACCCACAGCTACTATCACATTGAGGAAACACTGCAAGCCGTTTATCTAAGATCTAAAACATGACAAAGATTCCCACTTACCCCACTGTTATTCAAAATGGTATTGAATGTCCCAGTTAGAGCAATCAGGCAACAAAAAGAAATAAACGGTATCCAAATTGGAATGGAAGAAGTCAAATTATCCTTGTTTGATTATATGATCTTATATCTGAAAAAACTTAAAGACTTTTAGAAGTAATATAAAAATTCAGCAACATTGCAGCATATAAAATCAACATACAAAAATCAGTAGTATTTCTACATGCCAAATAACAATCTAAAAAAGAAACCAATAAATAATCTCATTTACAGTAGCTACAAATAAAATAATATACCTAAGAATAAATGTAACTGACATTTCTCACAAGAAGACATGCAAATGGCAAACAGGCATGTGAAAAGGTGCTCAATATCATTGATCATCAGAGAAATGCAAATCAAAACTATAATAAGACATAATCTCACCCGTTAAAATGGCTTATATCCAAAAGACAGGCAATAACAAATACCAGCAACAACATGGAGGAAAGGGAAACTTTGTACACTGTTAGTGAGAATGTAAATTAGTAAAATCGCTATGAATAACAGTTTGAAGCCTCCTCAAAAAAAAAAAAAAAAAAAAAATTGAGCAACCACATGATCCAGCAATTTCACTGCTAGGTATATAGACCAAAGAAAGGAAATCAGTATATTGAAAAGATAGCTGCACTCCTGTGTTTATTGCAACACTATTCACAATAGCCAAAATGTGGAAGTAACCTAAGCGTCTATCAACACATGAATAGATTTTTTAAAATGTGGTTCATATACACAATGGAATAATATTCAGTCATAAAAATGAATGAAATCTTATCATCTGCAACAATATGGCTGAAACTGGAGGTCATTATGTTAAGTGAAAAAAGCCAGGTACCAAAAGACAAACTATGCATGTTCTCACATATTTCTGAGAGCTAAAAATTAAAACAAGTGAACTCACGTAGATGAAGAGTAGAATGATGATTACCAAAGGCTGAGAAAGATAGTGGTTGGAGGGTAAGGGTGGGAATGGTTAATGCATGGAAAATAATAATTAGATAAAATGAGTAACATCTAGTATTGGAAAGCACAACAGGGTGGCTACAGTCAACAATAGTTTATATTTTAAAATAACTAAAAGTATAATTACATGGTTTATAACACAAAGAAATAATGAATGCTTGAGATCATAGATACCCCATATACTCTAATGAGATTATTATGCATTGTATATCTGTATCAAAACATCTCATGTACTCCATATATGTATCCCTACTATGTACCAGAAAAAGTAAAAAGTAAAATCAATAAAAATATTTAGGCTGGTGCAAAAGTAATTGCGGTTTTTGCCATTAATAATTGCAAAGTCATTCTACCATACACTTGACTAAATACTGTCCAAATCACTTTTTCCAATTGGTAGATATTTTTCTCTCTTCAGTAATGTCCTCTGAATTAGAAATATATTTTCCCACCATGGTAGAGTCTCTTACCATTTTCCATACATCATTAGAAAATCAAAAGATTAGCTCTGAAAGCATTTATAGTTTAGAATTTTAAAGTATAATTTTTTCAGCCATCTAGAAAGTGCTGACCTGAGGCCTGTGAGCCCTGACCGTGTTACCCATAGAACCTGAGCCAGATCCACACTATCTTCTAACTTTTTCTCAATAGTCTAAAAATACATCCACCAATGTGAAGGACAATTCACCAGCTGTCCACCTTTACAGGTGGAAGAACAAAGAGAAAGAAGAGAAATGATACAATAGAGTATAGAAGTTAATATGAAACTGAGGAAAGCTAAGAAAGATAGGTGGGATGCTAAAAAATGAAAAACAGTGGGGAGATTCCTTAAAGAACTAAAAGAAGATCTACCATTTGATCCAGCAATCCCACTACTAGGTATCTGCCCAGAGAAAAAGAAGGCATTATATGAAAAAGATACTTGCACACACATTTATAGCAGCACAATTTGCAAGTGCAAAAATATGGAACCAGCCCAAATGCTCACCAATCAATGAGTGTTATGAGTGATAAAGAAAACGTGGTATATATATACCATGGACTACTACTCAGCAATAAAAAGGAATGAAATAATGGCATTCGCAGCAACCTGCATTGAATTGGAGACTATTATTCTAAGTTAAGTAACTCAGGAACGAAAAACCAAATATCGTATATTCTCATTCATATGTGGGAGCTAAGCTATGAGGATGCAAAGGCATAAGAATAATACACTGGACTTCAGGGACTTGGGGAAAAGGGCGGAGGGCGGTGAGGGGTAAAAGAATACATATTGGGTACAGTGTAGTTTGGGTGATGGGTGCACCAAAATCTCAGAAATCACCACTAAAGAACTTATTCACGTAACTGAACACGACCTGTTCCACAAAAACGTATTTAAATTTAAAACAAAAGAAATATAAGCTCTTTTCCTGCCACTCTTTTTTTTTTTTTTTTCCTGGAGACAAGAGTCTTGCTCTGTGGCCCAGGCTGGAGTACAGTGGTGAGATCTTGGCACCCTGCAACCTCGGCCTCCCGGGTTCAAGGGATTTTCCTGCCTCTGCCTCCCAAGGAGCTGGGATTATAGGTGTCCACCACCATGCCTGACTAATTTTGTATTTTTTTGTAGAGATGGGGTTTCACCATGTGGGCCAGGTTGGTCTTGAACTCCTAACCTCAAGTGATCTGCCCACCTCGGCCTCCCAAAGTGCTGGGATTACAGGTGTGAGCCACTGCGCCCAGCACCTGCTACTTTTCTATCACAGAAAAACCATAGCAACTAGGGCTTTGTAAATTGTTCTGTTGGTGTCACTGTGAAAGATACAAAGAGTAATAATTTGGTACTCTAACTACAAGCTACCAAAGGTGCTAGAAAATTATTTTCTATGGAAAAACAACCCTCCATAAACATAATCCAGATTGGTTTGATTCCAAAATGCATGTCTTTCTCTGTAGTACTGTTAAACTTTAATTTGTTTAGGTGCACTTGCTAATATAGATTTTGGGAAATCGCAATAGACTAAAGCTGTGGTAGATGAAGAGCATTCATTGCTCTGTTGGCATCTTACCATTCACACATTAGTAAATAAGCTATATGAGCTTTAGGAAATCTTTCAAGATTTGGTTATCAAGAATGGTGCAATAGATACTTGATTAATTCTGCTTGCAGTTTCTGATATATCATCTTTGGTGTGTGGTTATTTATATAATTTTACTTGGACACTTTCCAATTTTTGTTGTCATAAAAATCCAACTCTACTATTAGATGCTGTTAAGCAAATTCTCTCTACTTTAGTTTATCTTCTGTATCATATTGATCTTGAAGTATTTACGGATATTTGCAGACTATTTCCTACCTCACTGATGGTGCAAATGAACCAACTTAAATTGTTTTAAAAACAAGAGTTTTGCCACAGCTCATAAAGGTTTTAGGAGCTACTGAATTACCAGCTATGCAACTAGTCTAAAGAGACACAGGAAACACTGTCTGTAGAACAGACCAACAGAATCAGATTGTAGATGCACTTTCAGTTTTCCCTAGCCTGCTTACTAAAGCAAAAACGAATATTTAGAAGAAAACTGCAAGAACAATGTCAAAAATCACAGCTATCTGTCAGGACCACATACAAGTTCCATTCTTGTTGCTTTCCTCTAGTCATTATTTCTTGGCTATTTTGACCTTGTCTTAATAAAGGCAGATTTGAAGATACACAAACAAGCTGTATGGTTAGTCACTATTTATACAAGTGAAGAAACAGTTGAACAGATTGTATACCATCCATATCCGTTGTGGCATGATGGAACCACTGAAAAACCTTTTAAGTTTAAAATATATTGTGATTGTCCTAGCTATGGTTTACAGCTGTTGAGAAACTAGCTGAAACTGGAAAAAAAAATCTTAGTACAGTGAAGAGCATGGAGATCTGGACAAAATTTAAGCTCTTCAAAACCTGAGAAAAAGTCTATGTAGATTTCATTAAGCTTAACTGGGACATTTTCTGTATAAATGAAGAAAATAATATACACAATGTATATATGTATCAAAACATCACTCAGTACCTCATAAATATGTACAATTATTAGGTGTCAATTAAAAACAAAGTAAAACATGAAAAATGAATATTATGTTAAAATCTACTGCTGATGGGCTACAGTTCAGGATTATACTCCTTAGACTTTCAGCTTTACATATTACTAATGAAGTAGTTTGTTGCATACCATGTTGTATACATGTATACCATGTTTCTCTAGTAAGATCTCTTTTTAGATGTGATTTGTAGTGCAGCACTTTTTACAACTCAAGTACATTTCAACAGTTCCAAATTATACATACGTTTAATAATCCCTCTCTAATTTAATCCCTTTCCCAAAGGTTTCTATTCTCGATTTACATATTACTGTTCAAAAGGTCCTAGTATCCACCAATCTCTGACTGCCCTTTTTACTAGTTTACAAATTCCATCCATTACAAAATCCACCTTCTGCAATATCTCACAGATTCAGTCAGGTGGTATGTATTGAGATCTATTATCTAGCAGGATGTCGAGTTCTGCTCTTCCATCTTGCTGTGAAACCCACAGCTATGTTGCTCTAAAGATCAAATGAGATGATCTGCAAAAGGACTCTGTAAAATACAACATGGTATACTATACATGAGTTTGCTAATATTGCTATTGTCATAATTATTCTATCAAAAGAGGAAAGGGGGTTGAGAAAACAAAATAAATACAAGACATGGACTCTGCTATCAAGATATAAAAAATGTAGAAATATTGAGATAACATACTTCAAACAAGTTAAAGTCTAAAATGCCACATGGTATCAGGAAAAGGAAGAGGAAGGCAACTAACATTTATCTGATACTTACCATATGTTAATATGTTGTGTGCTTTACATATATAGTATCAATAGGAGTTCAAAACTGAAAAAGTTCAACCTCACCTGGAATTCCAAATATGCTGGGCAGTCCATTTACTTCCTATTTCAATTCTTCTCAGAGTTGACTTTAAAAAATTATCCTATACACCACCCTCATTTACCCACAGAATGTCTCTTTTCTACTTTGCCAACATAATAAAGGGCATCAGGTAAAAACTTCCCCAAATTATTTCCTTTCTAATTTCCAACTTATCTATAAATATTCCTTGAACTAAAGAACGTATGCATTTACTATATATTAAGTATGATCCAGACACGAGGATTCAACAATGAACAATAGGGATAAGTCCCTTATATATTCTATTTGGGAAGACAGATAATAAACAACCAAACCTGTAACTATAAAAATATATTAGCCTTTACTACCTTTATTTCCATCAGGAAAAGATAAGTATCTCACCAATAACAATAACTTCTCCAAGTGTAATTTTGATTCCACAACCATAAGACTGTTTTCTTCATATATGTATAATATTCTTAACATTTATTTCAGGATCAAGGGTACATGTGTAGGTTTGTTATGTAGGTAAATTGCGTGTAACTGGGGTTTGGTGTACTCAGATGATGAGCATAGTATCCAATGAAGTAATTTTTCAATCCTCACCCCCCTCCCACCCTCCAACCTCAAATAGACCCCAGTGTCTGTTGTTCTCTTCTTTGTGTCCATATGTGCTCAATGTTTAGTTTCCACACATAAGTGAAAACATGTGGTATTTGCTTTTCTATTCCTGTGTTAGTTTGCTTAGAATAATAGTACCCAACTCCATCCATGTTGATGAAAAAGACATGATTTCATTCTTTTTTATGGCTGCATAGAATTACATTTTATTTTCTTTATTCAGTCTACCATTGATGGGCATCTAGCTTGATTATATGTCTTTGCCATTGTGAATAATACTATGATGAACATATGTGTGCATGTGTCTTTAGAGTAGACTGGTTTACATTCCTTTGGGTACAAACACAGTAATGGAATCTCTGGGGCAAATGGCAATTCCGTTATAAGTTCTTTGAAAAATTGCCAAACTGCATGCCACAATGGCTCAACTAATTTAAACTCCCATCAGCAGTGTGTAAGTGTTCCCTTTTCTTCACAACCTAGCCAGCAACTGTTCATTATGACTTTTTAATAATATCCATTCTGGCTGGTATGAGATGATATCTCATTGTGCTTTAGATTTGCGTTCTCTAATAATTGGTGATATTGAGCAATTTTTCATATACTTGTTGGCTGCATTTATGTTTCTTTTTAAAATGTGTCTGTCCATGTCATTTGCAAACTTTTAAATAGCGTTTTTTGTCTTTTTTGTTTGTGAAACTGATAAAGTTCCTTAAATATTCTGGATATTAGGCCCTTGTGAATGCACACATTGCAAATATTTTCTTCAATTCTGTGGGTTGTCTATCTATTGATAGTTTCTTTGCTGTGCAGAAGCTCTTTAGTTTAACTGGGTCATATTTCTTAATTTTTTTGTTACAGTTGCTTTTGGTGTCTTCATCATGAAATCTTTGTCATGGCCTATGTACAGAATGGTACTGACAGAGCAGGAGCATCATGATCTTGGACAAGCACCGCCACTTTATTTTTATTTATTTATTTTTTAATTAATTCACTTTAAGCTCTGGGATACATGTGCAGAAAGTGCAGGTTCATTATATAGGTAAACATGTGCTATGGTGGTTTGCTACACCTATCAATCCATCATCTAGGTTTTAAGCCACATATGCATTAGGTATTTGTCCTAATGCTCTCCCTCCCCTTGCCCCCACCTCCCGACAGGCACCAGTGTGTGATGTTCCCCTTCCTGTGTCCATGTATTCTCATTGTTCAACTCCAACTTATGAGTGAGAATGCGCAGTGTTTGGCTTTCTGTTCCTGTTTTACTTTGCTGAGAATGACGACTTCCAGCTTCATCCATGTCCAGGCAAAAGACATGAACTCATTCTTTTTGATGGTTGCATAGCATTCCATGGTATACATGTGCCATATTTTCTTTATCCAGTCTATCATAGATGGGCATTTGGGTTGGTTTCAAGTCTTTGCTATTGTACACAGTGCTATAATAAACATACATGAACATATGTCATTATAGTAGAATGATTTATAATCCTTTGGGTATATACACAGTCATGAGATTGCTGGGTCATATGGTATTTCTGGTTCTAGATCCTTGAGGAATCACCACACTGTCTTCCACAATGGTTGAAGTAATTTACACTCACACCAACGTGTAGAAGCATTCCTATTTTTTCACATCCTCTCCAGCATCTGTTGTTTCCTAACTTTTGAATGATCACCACTCTAACTGCTGTGAGATGGTATCTCATTGTGGTTTTGATTTGCATTTCTCTAATGACCAGCAATGGTAAGCTTTTTTCATATGTTTGTTGGCAGCATAAATGTCTTCTTTTGAGAAGTGTCTGTTCATATCCTTTGCCCACTTTTTGATGAGTTTTTTTTTTCTCATAAATTTGTTCACGTTTATTGTAGATCCTCGATATTAGACCTTTTTCAGATGGCTAGATTGCAAAAACTTTCTCCCATTCTGTAGGTTACCTGTTCACTCTGATGATAGTTTTTTGCTGTGCAGAAGCTCTTTAGTTTAATCAGATTCCATTTGTCAATTTTGGCTTTTGTTGCCATTGCTTTTGGTGTTTTAGTCCTGAAGTCTTTGCACATTCATATGTCCTGAATGGTATTGCCTAGGTTTTCTTCTAGGGATTTCATAATTTTAGGATTGATATTTAACTATTTAATCCATCTTGAGTTAATTTTTTGCATAAGGTGTAAAAAGGGGGTCCAGTTTCACTTTTCGGCATATGGCTAGCCAGTTTTCCCAGCACCACTTATTAAATAGAAAATCCTTTTCCCATTGCTTGTTTTTGTCAGGTTTCTCAAAGACCAAATCATTGTAGATGTGTGGTGTTATTTCTGAGGCCTCTATTATGTTCCATTGCTCTATATGTCTGTTTTGGTACCAGTACCATGCTGTTTTGGTTACTGTAGGTTTGTAGTACAGTTTGAAATCAGGTAGCGTGGTGTCTCCAGTTTTGTTCTTTTTGCTTAAGATTGTCTTGGCTCCACGGGCATTTTTTTTTTTTGGTTCCATATGAAATTTGAAGTAGTTTTTGGTAATCCTAAGAAGAAAGTCAATGATAGCTTTCATTCATTTTATTTGTATTTAAATGTTTTAGGCAACCTAAGAACAAATGTAAAAGTAAAGATGCAGTAAAAATGAATTGCTTGGTATTCATTACTTCATGTATATCAAGCACAGCAGTAAAATAAAAACCCATGTGTTTAACTTTTTTAGGTTTTTTGCTTCTGTGATTTTTTTTTTTTTTTTTTTTTTTGGTACTTGCCTAACATGCAAGTGCTGTAAAAATAGTTAACAGGGAAATAACTTGAGATGATGGCTAGCTTTGTTTAATGTCTTATGAAATTTTCATGAATCTAAGCATAATTGTTAAGAACACATGTATTAAATTCATGTAAGTGGAATAAAAGTTTTATGAATGGACTTTTCAACTACTTTCTCTACAGCTTTTCATGTAAATTAGTCTTTTGGTTCTGAAGCTTCTCTAAAGGAAATTGTACATTTTTAAAACTTTATTCCTTATTCCCTCTTGGCAGCTAATGGGCTTTTCCAAGTTTAAACACAAAATTTATCATAACAACAAAATTACTACTAATATAACTACTGTTTCCATATCCCATGATCCCCTCTCTTCCTCCCAACCCTGAAAAACAATGAGTTCCTATTTTTTTCTGGGAGAGGGGGAGATTGATTGGGAAAAAAAAAAAATGTACTATGTTCGATTTAAAATTTTGGTATATGACATTTTCTAACTTAAAAGGAAGCCACAGTGATCTTGGCCCATCATGACACTGGGTAGCATTAACTATAAGTTTTGTGCTTCCAAATCACTTTTGGTTTTTAAGAATTTCTTGATACTCTTATAGCCTGCCTTCAAATTTGATCCTTTATTCTTTCTATTTGTCAGGTGCACAAGATTACTTTTCCTTTTTAGCCTTCTGTCTTGTCATCAACCATTCCTACTTAGTGGCCATGTACTTGGAAAAAGGCCGCATGATCCTTCTGACTCCACTCAATGTCTAAGGCACCCTGCTTCCTTCGCTTGCATCCCACAGACTATTTCCCTCATCCTATTTACTGCAGCGAATCTCTCCTTAGTTAATGAGATTGTGTTTATCTCCCTTTAAAACCCTACCTATCCTGAGTGGGCTGTCATTGTCTGCCTTTAAAATCCTTCCTCTTTCTTCTTCCTCTATTTTCTAAACAATGATGGGGTTAAGTTATACCCAAAACTCACTTTACAAAATATTTCCTCAGTACTTTGCAGAAAACACCAAACAAAAATGCCATGTTAAAAGAGGTGTATTTTTTCTTTTAGAATGTAAGCTCCTCAAGAGCAGGGACAATGTTTTCTGTATGTTCTGTTGTGCCTAGTACACTGTAAATGCTCAATAAATATTGATGATGGGAGGCAGTGAGTCTTGATGATAAGGGTGAGAAACTGAAATCCCAAACACTGTTTTGTTGCTTGTTTTGTTATGACCTCAGATTAAATTGGGAAATATTGGCCCTTTTGAATAATTTTCCCAACATTACATTCAAATAAAAGTGCAATGGAGAAAAGAAAAAGAGAAAGAAAGTCAATGGTAGCTTGATGGAAATAGCATTGAATCTATAAATTACTTTGATCACTATGACCATTTTCATGATATTGATTCTTCCTAATTTTTTTTTTCAATTTCTTTGGGTCCTCTCTTATTTCCTTGAGCAGTGTGGTGCTGTTCTGCTCGAAGAGGTTCTACATGTAACTTCTAAGTTGTATTCCTAGGTATTTTATGCTCTTTGTAGCAATTCTGAATGGGAGTTCACTCATGATTTGACTCTCTGTTTGTCTATTATTGGTATATAGAAATGCTTGTGATTTCTGCACATTGATTTTGTATCCTGAGACTCTGCTGAAGTTGCTTATCAGCTTAAGGAGATTTGTGGCTAAGACGATGGGGTTTTTTAAATATACAATCATGTCATCTTCAAACAGAGACAATTTGAATTCCTCTCTTCCTATTGTCTTGTGCCAGTTTTCAAAAGGAAGGCCTCCAGATTTTGTCCATCCAGTATGATATTGGCTATGGATCTGACATAAATACCTCTTATTATTTTGAGATATGTTCCATCAATACCTAGTTTATTGAGAGTTTTTAGCATAAAGGGGTGTTGAATTTTATCAAAGGCTTTTTCTGCATCTATTGAGATAATTATGTGGTTTTTGTCATTGGTTCTGTTTATGTGACAGATTATGTTTATTTATTTGCAAATGTTGAACCAGCATTGCATCTCAGAGATGAAGCCAACTTGATCATGGTGGATAAGCTTTTTGATGTGCTGTTGGATTTGGTTTGCCAATATTTTATTGAGAATATTGGCATCAATGTTAATCAGGGATATTGGCCTGAAATTTCCCTTTTTTGTTGTGTCACTGCCAGGTTTTGGTATCAGGATGATGCTGGCCTCATAAAATAAGTTAAGGAGAAGTCCCTCTTTTTCTATTGTTTAAAATGTCTCAGAATGAATAATACCAGCTCCTCTTTATACCTCTTGAAGAATACGCCTGTGAAGTCATCTGGTCCTGGGCTTTTTCTGGTACACAGACAATTAATGTCTCGATTTCAGAAATTGTTATTGTTCTATTCAGAGAATTGACTTTTTCTTGGTTTAGTCTTGAGAGTAAGTACATGTCCAGAAATTTATCCATTTCTCCTAGATTTTCTTTGTAGCAATTTGCATAGTTTATTTGCATAGAGGTTTTTTATAGTATTCTCTGATGATAGTTAGTATTTCTGTGGGATTAGAGGTCATATCCTCTTTATCATTTTTTTATTGTGTCTATTTCATTCTTCTCCCTTTTCTTCTTCATTAGTCTAGCTGGTGGTCTACCTATTTTGTTAGTCTTTTCAAAAAACCAGCTCCTAAATTCATTCATTTTTCAAAGGGTTTTTTGTGTCTCTGTCTCCTTCAGTTCAGCTCCGATCTTAGTTATTTCGTGTCTTCTGCTAGCTTTTGAATTTGTTTGCACTTGCTTCTCTAGTGCTTTTTTTTAGATTTTTAAAAATAACTTTAAGGTATGAGATACATGTGCAGAACATGCAGGTTTGTTACATAGGTATACACGTGCCATGGTGGTGTGCTACACCCATCAATCCATCATCTACATTACGTATCTCTCCTAATGCTATCCTTCCCCTTACCCCCAACACCCCAACAGGCCCCAATGGGTGATGTTCCCTTCTCTGTGTCCATGTGTTCTCATTGTTCAACTCCCACTTATGAGTGAGAATGTGTGGTGTTTGGTTTTCTGTTGCTGTTTTAGTCTGCTGAGAATGATGGTTTCCAGCTTCATCCATGTCCATTCAAAGGGCAGGAACTCATCTTGTTTACAGTTGCATAGTATTGCATGGTGTATATATGCCACATTTTCTTTATACTGTCTATCATTGATGGGTATTTGGGTTGGTTCCAAGTCTTTGCTATTGTAAATAGTGCTGCAATAAACATACATGTGCATGTGTCTTTATGGTAGAATACTTTACAAACCTTTGGGTATATACCCAGTAATGGGATTGTTGGTCAAATGGTATTTCTGGTTCTATATTTTTGAGGAATCGCACACTGTCTTTCACAATGGTTGAACCAATTTACACTCCCAACAACAGTGCAACAGTGTTCCAATTTCTCCAAATCCTCTCTAGCATCTGCTGTTTCCTGACTTTTTAATGATTGCCATTCTAACTGGCATGAGATGGTATCTCACTGCAGTTTTGATTTGCATTTCTCTAATGACCAGTGTTGATGAGCTTTTCTTCATATGTTTCTTGGCCACATAAATGTCTTGAGAATTGTCTGTTCACATCCTTCGCCTGCTTTTTTGATAAAGTCTGTTTTTTTCTTCTAAATTTGTTTAAGTTCCTTGTAGATTCTGGATATTAGCTCTTTGTCAGATGGATAGATTGCAAATATATTCTCTCATTCTGTAGGTGGCCTGTTCAATCTGATAATAGTTTATTTTGCTGTGCAGAAGCTCTTTAGTTTAATTAGATCCCATTTGTCAATTTTGGCTTTTGTTGTCATTGCTTTTGGTGTTTTAGTCATGAAGTCTTTGCCCACACGTATGTCCTGAATGGTATTGTCTAGGTTTTCCTCTAGAGTTTTTATGGTTTTACAC
This sequence comes from Papio anubis, assembly GCF_008728515.1. Taxonomy (NCBI): domain Eukaryota; kingdom Metazoa; phylum Chordata; class Mammalia; order Primates; family Cercopithecidae; genus Papio; species Papio anubis. The sequence goes on along the minus strand of NC_044996.1, from coordinate 88,276,886 downwards.
CTTACATTTAGGTCTTTAATCCATCTTGAGTTAATCTTCGTATAAGGTGTAAGGAAGGCATACAGTTTCAGTTTGCTGCATATGGCAAGCCAGTTTTTCCAACACTGTTTATTAAATAGGGAATACTTTCCCCATTGCTTGTATTTGTCAAGTTTGTCAAAGATCAGATGGTTGTAGATGTATGGCATTATTTCTGAGGCCTCTGTTCTGTTTCCTTGGTCTATGTATCTGCTTTGGTACCAGTATCATGCTGTTTTGGTTACTGTAGCCTTGTAGTATAGTTTGAAGTCAGGTAGCATGATATCCCTAAGCTTTGTTGTTTTACTTAGGATTGTCTTGGGTATACAGGCTATTTTTTGGTTCCATATGAAACTTAGTTTTTTCTGTAAAGAAAGTCAATGGTAGTTTGATGGCGATAGCATTGAATCTGTAAATTACTTTGGGCAGTATGGCCATTTTCACAATATTGATTCGTCCTATCCATGAGCATGGAATGTTTTTCCATTTGTTTGTGTCCTCTCTCATTTCCTTGAGAAGTGGTTTGTAGTTCTCCTTGAAGAGGCCCTTTATATTCCTTTTAAGTTGTATTCCTAGGTATTTTATTCAGTTTGTTGCAGTTGTGATTGGCATTCACTCACGGTTTGGCTGTTTGTCTATTATTGGTGTATAGGAATGCTGGTGATGTTTGCACATTGATTTTGTATCCTGAGACTTTGCTGTAGTTGCTTATCAGCCTAAGGAGTTTTTGGGCTGAGATGATGGGGTTTTCTAAAAATACAATCATGTCATCTGCAAACAGAGACAATTTGACTTCTTCTCTTCCTATTTGAATACCTTTTCTTTCTTTCACTCGCCTGATTGCCCTGGCCAGAACTTCCAATACTGTGCTGAATAGGAGTTGTGAGAGAGGGCATACTTCTCTTTTGTCTATTTTCAAAGGGAATGCTTCCAGATTTTGCCCATTCAGTATGATATTGGCTGTGTGTTTGTCATAAATAGCTCTTATTATTTTGAGATATGTACCATCAATAACTAGTTTCTGGAGAGCTTTTAACATAAAGAGGTACTCAACTTTATCGAAGGCCTTTTCTGCATCTATTGAGATAATCATGAAGTTTTTCTCATTGGTTCTGTTTATGTGATGGATTATGTTTACTGATTTGTGTATGTTGAACCATCCTTGTGTCCCAGCAATAAAGCCGACTTGAATGTGGTGGATAAGCTTTTCAATGTGCTGCTGGATTTGGTTTGCCTGTATTTTATTGAGGATTTTTGCATCAATGTTGATCAGGGATATTGGCCTGAAATTTTCCTTTTTTGTTGTTTCTTTGCCAGATTTTGGTATCAGGATGATGCTGGCCTCATACAATGAGTTATGGAGGAGTCCCTCCTTTTCTATTGTTTGGAGTAGTTTCAGAAGAAATGGTACCATTTCCTCTTTGTGTCCCTGGTAGAATTTGACTGTCTCATCCTGGCCTTTTTTTGTTGGTAGGCTATTAGCTCCTGCCTCAATTTCAGAACTTGTTATTGGTCTATTTGGGGATTTGACATCTTCCTGCTTTAGTCTTGGGAGGGTGCATGTGTTCAGGAATTTATCCATTTCTTTTAGATTTTCTAGTTTGTGTGCATAAAGGTGTTTATAGTATTCTCTAATGTTAGTTGGTGTTTCTGTGGGATCAGTGGTGTTATCCCCTCCATCATTTTGTATTGTGTCAGGGACCCTCTTGAGAAAGCAGTCTGTCCCTTAGCAGAGCTTGAGTGCTGTGTTGGGAGATCCACTGCTCTCTTCAGAGCTGGCAGGCAGGAACGTTTAAGTTTGCAGAAGTTGCACCCCTAACTGCCCCTTCACCCAGGTGCTCTGTTCTAGGGAGTTATTAGTTTTATCTAAAAAAGTGGGCAAAGGATATGAACAGACATTTCTCAAAAGAGGACATTCATACAGCCAACAGACACATGAAAAAATGCTCATCATCACTTGACATCAGAGAAATGCAAATCAAAACCACAATGAGATACCATCTCACACCAGTTAGAATGGCAATCATTAAAAAGTCAGGAAACGACAGGTGTTGGAGAGGATGTGGAGAAATAGGAACACTTTTACACTGTTGGTGGGACTGTATACTAGTTCAATCATTGTGGAAAACAGTGTGTCGATTCCTCAAGGGTCTGGAGCTAGAAATACCATTTGACCCAGCCATCCCATTACTGGGTATATACCCAAAGGATTACAAATCATGCTGCCATAAAGACACATGCACACGTATGTTTATTGTGGCACTATTCACAATAACAAAGACTTGGAATCAACCCAAATGTCCATCAGTGACAGACTGGATTAAGAAAATGTGGCACATATACACCATGGAATACTATGCAGCCATAAAAAAGGATGAGTTTGTGTCCTTTGTAGGGACATGGATGCCACTGGAAACCATCATTCTCAGCAAACTATCAGAAGAACAGAAAACCAAACACTGCATGTTCTCACTCATAGGTGGGAACTGAACAATGAGATCACTTGGACACAGGAAGGGGAACATCACACACCGGGGCCTCTTGTGGGGAGGGCGGAAGGGGGAGGGTTAGCATTAGGAGATATACCTAATATAAATGATTAGTTAATGGGTGCATCACACCAACATGGCACATGTATACATATGTAACAAACCTGCATGTTGTGCACATGTACCCTAGAACTTAAAGTGTATATATATCTATATGTTTAAAAAAAAAAAAAAAACCGAATGTTCTGTATATGTATCCCAGAACTTAAAATAGAATTTTAAGAAAAACTGAAATGTTCAGTCATTTTTCAGCAAATGTGAAGGTCCAGAAGGAGTGGGTTCATTTGATGTAGGTGCTGAAAAAATATTTATTTCTAGCACTAAATGAGTAATGTTCATATCGCTTCATTATGAAATCTCCTTGAAGATTCCTACCACCTTTAAGTTCAGTAGCCACAGTGCAAAAAAGAAGTAATAATAACATATAGTAGAACTGTAGCAATAGGAAAAGGGAAAGGAGATACGACAAAGTGAAAATTCAAAAGACTTCTCAACTAATTAGAGGTAGTAGAGTAAAATAAAAATAAAACATGACACTGGGGTTTCAAATGAAGAAAGAATATGTTCATAGATATTTAAGTTGTTATGGTAATAGTTTTTAATAAAGTCAGATACTTAACGAACTCAATCAGTTTACTGGCTTTCTATTGATTTTTACTTGGACAATGTGTGGTAAATTGTTAAGTGATTTTATTAGTAAGACATAAACATTACTATAAGTAGCATTATATAAGGGTAGTTACTGGAGATTCCCATAATACTTTACTTTTTATTTATTTATTATTATTATTATTATTATTATTATTATTATTATTTGAGACGGAATCTCACTCTGTGGCCCAGGCTGCAGTGCACTGGTGCGATCTTGGCTCACTGCAAGCTCCACGTCCTGGGTTCAGCCATTCTCCTGCCTCAGCCTCCCGAGTAGCTCTGACTACAGGTGCCCACCACCATGCATGGCTAATTTTTTTTTTTTTTTTTTGTATTTTTAGTAGAGACGGGGTTTCACATGGCCAGGATGGTCTCGATCTGACCTCGTGATCCACCCGTCTTGGCCTCCCAAAGTATTGGGTTTACAGGCGTGAGCCACCACACCCGGCCCATAATACTTTACTTTTAAAAGTGCTTTTATCCTGAAGGAATGTTAAATAACTATCTGCTATGTAATTTTAACCTAATAACAACCTCAAGAGCTAGAAAACTGTTATTCACATTTTTATATAACTGACAAAGAAACCTGGGCACAGAAAAATCAAAAAACTCAACAGCACACATTCTTTAGAGGCAGAGACCAGGTGAGGATGCAGCCCAGCTGGTGCTCAGAAAAGCAGTTGCTTTCTCACAGGACTGGAGATTACGTGGGCTTGGTAAAGCACAGGTAGATGTCTCATAGGTAACACTTGATGCATCTTTCCTCCAAGCTTAAGGCTCCTGAGGTTTTAGATACATTGGGGGCCTGAGACAGGGATGGATAGGGTGGGAAATGAGAGCAATGGGGCCAGATAGTCTCTCCTTCACAAGTCCTAACCAAAAAAAACACAGAGAAACACACTTTAAACCCAAACAACTGAAACTTCTATTAACCAGTTAACACTAGCATGGATTTGTGGGAACATAAAAGGAGACAAAAAAAAAAAAAAGAGATAGAGGAGACATGAAGAAGAAGAAAAAGAGCACTGACACGTCCAGGTATCAGGAAGATGGTGGAATAAAATTTTCCAGTGCTTATCCCCACACAGTAACATCAATGTGAATAACTATCCACACACTAAAACATCTTCACAAGAACTAAAGAAACCAGATGAGACATTACAACATCTGGGTGTAGCACAGAAATAAGAAAAGATGCAATAAAAAGACAGTAAAGACAGTTATGCATTATCTATGTCACCCCTCCCCAAACCCCAAGCAGCATAGTGCACAGGGAGAGATACCCTCTGCTTGGGAGAAGAAGAGGGAAATGAGCACTAGACTTTGCCTTGGACCTCAGCACTGGGTCTGCCCTAACAAAGCCCAGTGCTGTGCAGGCTAGACTACTCAGACTCCAGACGGGTACCCATATACTGAGCTTCCAAGCCCAACCTGGTCTCCAGATGAATGCCAACACTAGGCTTGCCTCCAGAGACTTAGGGTCTAGGCATGCTCCAGGACCAGACTGGCCCCAGCAGCTGTGGGCTCTGGACCACCAGCAGTACTAAGCTGATCTCACAGCCGCCCCAGGCTTCAGGCCAGCCCCCATGAACCCAGCCTCCAGGCTGGCTCTGAAAATAGTCTCCAGGCCCACTGAGCATTATGCCATCCCTCACAGTCACAGGCTCTAGGCCTGTCCAAGATTTCAGATCAGCCCAGAGCCAGGTCAGCCCAGAGCCAGGTCAGCCCATATAGCCTCACACTTCAGGCCCACCTTAGCACCAGATTGGCACTCCTGGTCTCAGGAACTAGGCTGGCACCTGTGGATATAAGTCCCTGGAATGCCCAATGCCAGGCCAGTCCCTGTGGCCCTATCCTCCAGGCTGGCCCCTGTAGCCCCATGCTTCAGCAGACTTAGGGTCCAGGCTAGTCCCATTAGACCCCAGTGCTTGATCAGCCTCCAGAGACCCAGGTTCCAGGCCAACCTACATGGCTTCATTACCAAGGCCTTGAAAACCTAGTCTCCAGGTAAGTACCCAGCCTGCAAGCTCCCCCTCAGGAAACTCAGGCTCCAGGCCAGTCCCCATAGTCACATGCTCAAGGCCAGCCCATGAACCCAGGCTCCAGATCAGCCCCCGCAGACCCAGGCTCCATGCTTTCCCCAGCGCCAGGCAAGCTCCAGGCTCCAGGACAATCTCCATGGCCCCAGACTCCAGTAGACCTTGGGTTCAGGGATACTCCAGTAGATCCAGGGTCTAGGATTATCCCTGATGACTCAGGCTCTAGGCCAATTTCCATAGACACAAAACTCAGCACTGCCTCCATGGACTCAGGCTTTAGACCCACCCCAGAACTAGGCCAACAAACATGGACTCAAGCTCCAGGCCTGTCCCAGTGGACCCAGGTGCCAGGTCAATCCCAAGACCTACCTGATTTTTGTAGACTCTTGCTCAAGGACCACCAAAGAACCAGGTCAGCCCCTATAGACTCAGGCTTCAGGCTGGCTCCTAAGGACACAGGCTCCAGGCCCACCCTCATAGACCCAAGCTCTGAGCCCAACCTCTCACACCCAATCAACAGGTACATGCTAATGGATCCAGGCTCAAGATCCAATTCCACATACTCAGGCACTGGGCCCATCCAACTTCTGACCAAGGTACCAGATCAGCCTTCCTGAGGACTCCAGCAGCAAGCCTGCCAGCAGACTATGCCAGACAGCCTGCCTAGAATCTCTAGATGAGCTGACTGGTGAAGGGCTTTCCCAAAGTCAGTATGTAAAAACTGGAATAAAATGCCACTTCTTCAAATGTGCAGATCATATCAAGCATCTTTCCAACCACAATAGTATAAAACTCAAATTCCATAACAGGAAGAATTTTGGAAAGTTCACAAATACATAAAAAGTAAACAACATGTGAAAGGAGGAATCGTGGCAGATGGCAGACAGACTAGATTTCAGCTTCAACTTGGATGGACAGAGTGGCATGTGGAAGCTTGCATCATGTACTTTTGCTCCAGAACAATTGCAAGAATAAATCAGAAAACCTGAGAGGACCCACAGACCCCTGCTGAAAGAAGCAAATTGTTCCTGCAGGACCTAGGAGACATCCCAAATACTGTACTTGTATCTGTGGCTGGCAGACTCACAGATGGTTCACATCACAGGACTCTGTGAAGAAAATCCCCAGTACCAGTCTGGAGCCTGGTAGACTTGCTGGGTAGCTAGATCCAGGGGAGAGAATAATAATCCCTACAGCTTGGCTCCCAGGAAGCCACATCAATACAAAAAGGGGGAGAGTACTTCATAAAGGGAACACCCCATGAGACAAAAGAATCTGAACAACAGCCTTCGGCCCTAGACCTTCCCTCTGACAGAGACTACCTAAATGAGAAGAAACCAGAAAACCAACTCAGGTAATATGACAAAACGAGGTTCTTTAACACCCGCAAAAATCACACTAGCTCATCAGCAATGGCCCCAAACCAAGAAGAAATCCCAGATTTACCTGAAAAAGAATTCAGAAGGTTAGTTATTAAGTGAATTAGGGAGGCATCAGACAAAGGTGAAGCCCAATGTAAGAAATTCCAAGTGAAGGGAGAAATATTCAAGAAAACAGCATAAATAAAACAACAATCAAAACGTCAGGAAACAATGGACACACATAGAAATGCAAAATGTTCTGTAAAGTCTCAGCAATAGAATTATACATGTAAAATAAAGCACTTCAGAGCTTGAAGACAAGGTCTTTGAATTAACCAAATCCAACAAAGACAAAGAAAAAAGAATAAGAAAATATGAACAAAGACACCAAAAATCCTAGTATTATGTTAAACAACCAAACCTAAAAATAATTGATATTCCTGAAGAAGAAGAGAAACCTAAAAGTTTGGAAAACATATTTGGGGGAATAATCGAGGAAAACTTCCCTGGACTTGCTAGAAACCTAGACATCAAAATACAGGAAGCACAAAGAACACCTGGGAAATTCATCAGAGAAGATAATCACCTAGGCAGTGTCATCAGGTTATTGAAAGTTAAGACAAAGGAAAGAATCCTAAGAGCTATGAGACAAAAGCATGAGGTAACCTATAAAGGAAAAAATATCTGATTAACATCAGATTTCTCAGCAGAAACCTTACAAGCTAAGAGGCATTGGGACCCTCTCTTCAGCCTCCTCAAGTAAAACAATTATCAGCCAAGGATTTTGCATCCAGTGAAACTAAGCTTCATAAATGAAGGAAAGATACAGTCTTTTTCAGACAAACAAATGCTAAGAGAATTCAACACTACCAAACCAGCACTACAAGAACTGCCAAAAGGAGCTCTAAATATTGAAGTCAATCCTGGAAACACATGAAAACAGAACCTCTTTAAAGCATAAATCTCACAGGACCTATAAAACAGAAACACAAGTTAAAAAACAAAAACAAAAAACAAAAAAAAAGAAGGTATAGAGGCAACAAATAGCATGATGAATAAAATGATACTTCACATCTCAATACTAACATGCAATGTAAATGGCCTCAATGCTCAAATTAAAAGATACAGAATTGCAGAATGGATAAGGAGTCACCAACCAATTATATGCTGCCTACAAGAGACTCATCTAACACATACCGACTCACATAAACTTAAGGTAAAGGGGTGGAAAAAGACATGATGCAAATGGACACCAAAAGTGAGCAGGAGTAGCTATTCTTATATCAGACACAACAAACTTTAAAGCAACAGCAGTTAAAAAAAAAAAAAAGAAGAGGGACATTATATAATGATAAAAGGCCTTGTCCAACAGGAAAATACCACAATCCTAATCCTAACTACATATGCACCTAACACTGGAGTTCCCACATTTATAAAATGATTAATAGTAGATGTAAGAAATTAGATAGACAGCAACATAATAATAGTGAGGGACATCAATACTCCACTGACAGCACTAGAGAGGTCATCAAGACAGAAAGTCAACAAAGAAATAATGGATTTAAACTATACCCTGGAACAAATGGATTTTACTGACAAATACAGAACATTCTATCCAACAACCGCAGAATATACATTCTATTTAATAGTGCATGGAACTTTTTCCAAGACAGACCAAATGATAGGCCACAAAACAAACCTCATAGCTTTAAGAAAATCAAAATTATATCAAGCACTCTGTCAGACCACAGTGGAATAAAACTGGAAGCCCCAAAAGGAACCTCCAAAACCATACAAATACATGGAAAATAAATAACCTGCTCTTGAATGATCATTGGGTCAAAAATGAAATCAAGATGGAAATTTTAAAAAATTATTCAACTGAATGACCGTAGTGACACAACCAATCAAAACCTCTGGGGCACAGCAAAGGCAGTGCTAAGAGAAAAGTTCATAGCCCAGAACACCTACATCCAAAAGTCTGAAAGAGCACAAACAGACAATCTAAGATCACACATCAAGGAACTAGAGAAACAAGAACACACCAAACCCAAAACCAGCAGAAGAAAGGAAATAACCAAGATCAGAGCAGAAGTAAATAAAATTGAAACCATAAAAACAATACAAAAGATAAATAAAACAAAAAGCTGGCTCTTTGAAAAGATAAATAACATTGGTAGATCATGAGCAAGATTAACCAAGAAAAGAAGACAGAAAATTGAAATAAGCTCAATAAGCAATGAAACAGGAGATATTACACGTGACACCACAGAAATACAAAAGATCATTCAAGGTTACTATGAACACCGTCATGTAGATAAACTAGAAAACCTAGAAGAGATGGATAAATTCTTTGAAAGATACAACTGTCCTAGCTTAAATCAGGAAGAATCAGATACCTTGAACAGACCAATAAAAAATAGTGAGATTGAAATTGCAATTAAAACATTACCAACAAAAAAATTCCAAGACCAGACTGATTCACAGCAGAATTCTACCAGACATTCAAAGAAAAATTGGTACCAATCCTACTGACACTATTCCACAAAATAAAGAGGGAACCTTACCCAAATCATTCCATTAAGCCTGTATCACCCTAATATGAAAATCAGAAAAGGACATAATCCCAAAAAGAACTAAAGACCAATATGCCAAATGAACATAGATGCTAAAATCCTTAACAAAAATACTAGCTAACAAAATCCAAAAACATATAAAACAGATAAGTCAAGGCCAGGTGCAGTGGCTCACGCCTGTAATCCCAGCACTTTGGGAGGCCAAGACACGCAGATTACTCATAGTCAGGAGTTCCAGACCAGTCTGGACAACATGGCAAAACCCAATCACTACTAAAAATTAAAAAAAAAAAAAAAATTAGCTGGGCATGGTGGTGCTCGCCTCTAGTCCCAGCTATTCAGGAGGGTGAGGCAGAAGATCACTGGAACCTGGGAGGTGGAAGTTGCAGTGAGCTGGGATCACACTGGTGCACTCCAACCTGGGTGACATATATATATATATAAAAAGATAATTCACCATGATCAAGTGGGTTTCATACTAGAGATGAAGGGACGGTTTAACATACACAAGTCAATAAATGTGATACACCACATAAATAATATTAAAAAAATCACTTGATCATCTCAATAGAGGCAGAAAAAGCATTTGACAAAATCCAGCATCCCTTTATGATTAAAACTCTCAATAATATCGGCAAGCAAGGAACATATCTCAATATAATAAAAGCCATCTATGACATATCCACAGTCAACATCATACTGAATGGGGAAAAATTGAAAGCATTCCCTTTGAGAACTGGAACAAAATAAGGATGCCCACTGTCACCACTTATCTTCAACATAGTACTGGACGTTTTAGCCAGAGAAATCAGACAAGAGAAAGAAACAAAGAACATCCGAATTAGTAGAATTAGTAAAGAGGAAGTCAAACTGTAACTGTTGGCTGATGATATGATTATTTACCTAGAAAACCCTAAAGACTACTCCAGAAAGCTCCTAGAACTGATAAAATAATTCAGCAAAGTTTCTGCATACAAAATTCATGTACACAAATCAGTAGCTCTGTTGTATATCAACAGTGACCAAGTGGAGAATCAAATAAAAAACTCAACCCCCTTTACAACAGCTGCAAAAAACAAACAAACAAACAAACAAACAAAACTTAGGAAGATACCTAACCAAGAACGTGAAAGAGCTCTATAAGGAAAACTACAAAACACTGTTGAAAGAAATCACAGATGACACAAACAAATAGAAACACATTCTATGCTCATGGATAGGTAGAATCAATATTGTGAAAATATCCATACTGCCAAAAGCAATCTACAAATTCGACACAATTCCCATCAAAATACCATCATTATTCTTCACATAATTAGAAAAAAAATTCTAAAATTCTTTTGGAACAAAAAAAGAGCCCATCTAGCCAAAGCAAGATTAAGTAAAAAAGAACAAATCTGGAGGCATCACATTACCTGATTTCAAACTATACTATAAGACCATAGTCACCAAAACAGCATGGTACTGGTATAAAAATAGGCACATAGACCAATGAAACAGAAGCATAGAACCCAGAAATAAAGCCAAATAGTTACAGCCAACAGATCTTTGACAAAGTGAACAAAAACCTAAAGTAGGGAAGAAACACCCTTTTCAAGAAATGTTGCTGGGATAATTGGCTAACCACATTTAAGAGAATAAAACTGGATCTTCATCTCTCACCTCATACATAAATCAACTCAAGATGGATTAAGGACTTAAATCTAAGACCTGAAACTAAAAATTCTGGAAGATAGCATTGGAAAAACCCTTCAAGACATTGGTTTAGGCAAGAATTTCATGACCAAGAACCCAAAAGCAAATGTAATAAAAACAAAGAAAAATTGCCAGGAATTAGTTAAAGAACTTTTGCACAGCAAAAGGAACAGTCAGCAGAGTAAACAGACAACCCATGGAGTGGGAAAAGGTTTTTAATAACCCATATATCTGACAAAGAAATGATATCCAGAATCTACCATGAACTCAAATTAACAAGAAAAACAAACAATCCCATCAAAAAGTGGGCTAAGGACATGAATATAAAATTCTCAGAAGAAGATATACAAATAGCCACCAAGCATATAAAAAATGCTCAACATCACTAATGATCATGGAAATTCAAATCAAAACCAGCATGTTATACCACCTTACTCCTGCAAGAATGGCTATAATAAAAAAATAGTAGATTCTGGCATGGATGTGGTGAACAGGGAATACTTCACTGCTGGTGGGAATATAAACTAGTACAATCACTATGGAAAATTGTGGAGATTCCTTTAAAAACTAAAAGTAGGACTACTACCTGATTCAGCAATCCCAGTTCTGGGTATCTGCCCAGAGGAAAAGAAATCATTATACAATAAAAGTTGGTTGCAAACGCATGTTTACAGCAGCACAATTCACAATTGCAAAAACAAGAATCCAACCCAAATGCCTATGAATCAAGTGGATAAAGAAACTGTGGTGTATATATACAGTGGACTACTACGTGACCATGAAAATGAATGAATTAATGGCATTCACAAAGACCTGGATGAGATTGGGGACTATTATTCTAAGTGAAGTAACTCAGGAATGGAAAACCAAACATCGTATGTTCTCATTCATATGTGGGAGTTAAGCTGTGAGGATGTAATGGCATAAGAATGACACAATGGATTTTGGGGACGTAGGGGAAAATGGTGGGAAGGGGGATAAGAGACTACAAATAGGGTGCAATGTATACTCTTCTGGTGATGGGTGCACCAAAATCTCACAAATCATCACTAAAGAACTTACTCATGAAACGAAACACCACTTGTTCCCCAATAACCTATGGAAATAAAAAATAAAAATAATAATAATAATAATAATAAAATAGAAAAAAAGCCAAAAAGGGCATATGTAGCTATTGAATGGAAATAAATAGAACCCTTATTATAATAACACTATTAATGAGGGTAAATTAAGGAGCCCGTGTATGTGTAGTATGTCTTCAAAAATGCTATTGTGATTTATATTAATAAATTATCAATTAAATAAAAAATAAAAAAGTAAACAACATGCTCCTGAACAAAAATGCATCAAAGAAGAAATGAAAACGGAAATCTTTTAAAATCTTGAGACAAATGAAAATTGACATGCAACATACCACCCTTACAAAATTCAGCAAAAACAGTTCTAAGAAAAAAGCTTTTAGTAATTAATGCCTACATTAAAAGGAAGAAAGATCTTAAATAAACAACATAACTTTACACCTCAAGGAGCTAGAAGATAATAAAGATTAGAAAAGAAATAAATGAAAAAGAGACTAGAAAACAGTAAAAGAAAAAAAATCAATGTATGTAAGAGTTGGGTTTTTGAAAACATAAAACAGAATCAACAACCTTTAGTTAAACTAACAGATAATCAAAGAGAATCCTCAAAATCAGAAATAGAAGAGAAGACATTACAAACAATATGATAAAACTGTAAAGGATCATAAGCGACCACTAAGAACAACTATGTATCAAAAAATTAGACAACCTAGAAACATAGCTAAATTCCTAGACACATACAACCTAAAAAGACTGAATAAGGAAGAAACATAAAATCTGAACAGATCAATAACAAGTAAGGAGATTAAATCACTAATAAAATTTATCCAATCAAAGGAAAGCCCAAGAACTGATGCCTTTACTGCTAAATTCTACCAGATATTTAGAGAGAAACTAGTATTAATCCTTCTCAAACTCTTCCAAAAAATTGAAGACATAATACCACAGCCAGTGGACACTACAGTGGACACAACAGGAAAATAATAGAAAAGAAAATTAAGGTCAAAATCTCTGATGAACATAGATATAAAAAGTCCTCAACAGAATACTAGCAAGATGAATTCAGCAGCCCATTAGAAGGTTTATTAATCAAGATCAAGTGTGATTTATCACAGAACTGCAAGGATAGTTCAATACACACAAATTTATAAATGTGATATACCACACTGACAGGCAAAAAGACAAAAACCAGTTGATCATCTAAATAGATGCAGAAAAAGCATTCAACAAAATTCAACATCCCTTCGTAATAAAAACTTTCATCAATTTAGGTATAGAAGGGAGGTACCACAAAACAATAAAGGCCATATATGAAAAACCTACAGCTAATATCATACTCTACTCAACAGTAAAAAGATGAAAGCTTTTCTTCTAAGATCAAAAACAAGACAAGAATGCCTACTGTCAACACTTTTATTCAACATAGCACTGGAAGTTCTTGTCAGAGCAATTAAGCAAGAAAAATAAATAAAACACATCCAAATTGGAAAGAAAGAAGCTAAACTGTCCCTGTTTACAGACAACATGGTCTTATATAGAGAGAAACCTAAAAATTCCAACAAAAAATACTTTTAGAACTAATATTTCAGTATATTTACAGGATACAAAATCCACGTTAAAAAATTAATTGCATTCCTATATAGTAACAACAAACTATTGGGAAAAATAAATCTAGAAAACATTTCAATTTAAAATAGTTACACAAAAAGTAAAATGCTTAGGAATAAATGTAACCAAGAAGGTCAAATACCTCTACACTGATAACTATAAAACACTGATAACAAACTGAAAATGATACAAATGAATAAATGAAAAGCTATCCTGTGTTCATAGATTGAAATCATTAATATTGTTAAAATGTCCATACTACTCAAAGCAATCTATATATTCAATGTAATCCCTATCAAAATTCCAATGACATTTTTTCACAGAAATATTAAAAGGAATCCTAAAACCCATAATGGACCACAAAAGGTACCAAACACCCAAACGAATCTTAAGCAAAAATCACAAAGCTGGAGGCATCACACTACCTGACCTCAAAGTAAACCTCAAAGCTATAGCAACCAAAACAGCATGCTACTGGCATTAAAACAGACATATAGGCCAACACAGAAAAATAATCTAGAAATAAATCCAAACACTTATAGTCAAATAATTTCCCATAAAGTTACCAGGAATGCATAATGGAAAAAGGAAAGTCTCCTCCATAAATGGTGTGGGAAAAATTGCATATCCATATGCAGAAGGATAAAACTACACTCTTATTTCACACAATATGAAGAAATCAACTCAAATGGATTAAAGATTTAATGATAAGACAGAAGACTCTAAAAGTAATGGAAGATAACATAGAAGACTAGTTTCTTGACATTGGTGTTGGCAATGATTGCTTGAATATGATACCAAAAGCACAGTCAACAGAAACAAAGCAGACAAATGAAACTATGTCAAACTAAAAAGCTTCTGCACAGCCAAGTAAACAATCAACACAGTGAAAAGACAACCTATGAAACGGGATAAAACATTTGTAAACCATACACCTGATGAGAGGATAATATCCACAATATATAAGAAACTCAAACTACTCAATGGTAAAAAAAAACAGACAAACAATCTAATTTAAAAATGGGCAAAGCATCTCAGTAGACATTTCTCAAAGGAAGACATTCAGATGGCCAACAGGTACATGAAGAGGTGCTCTACATCACTAATCGTCAGGGAAAGGCAAATTAAAACCATAATGAGATATCATCTCACACCTGTTACAATGGCTATTATCAAAAAGATTAAAGATATTAAGTGGTAGAAAGTATGTAGAAAAAAAGGAAACCTTTGTGCACTGTTGAAGGGAAATAAATTAATGCAGCCATCATGAAAAACTGTATGGAGGTTCCTCGAAAAATTAAAAATAAAATGACCACATAATTTAGCAATCCTACTGGGTATATGTGCAAAAAATAGAAATAAATAAAATCAGTATCTCAAAGAGGTTCTACACTCCCATGTTCATGCAGTACTATTCAACATAGTCAAAATATGAAATAAACATAAGTGTTCATCAATGGATGAATGGAATAAGAAAATGTGGTATATATACACAATAAAATTGTATTCAGCCTTTTAAAAGTAGAAAATCCTGTCATTTGTGGCAATATGAATGAACCTGGAGGACACAATGTTAAATAAAATAAGCCAGGCAAAAAAGACGAATTCCACACAATCTCACAGGTAGAATCTAAAAAAGTTGAAATCATAAAATCAGAGAGTAAAATGGTGGTTGGAAAGGGTTAGGGGTGGAGGAGAAAGGGAGTGAGGAGATGTAGTGAAAGGATATCAAATTCCAGTTAGATAGAAATATGTTCAAGAGATCTATTATACAATTTGGTGACTAGAGTTAGCAGCAATGTGTTGTATTATTAAAAACTGCTGAGAGTAGATTTTACATGTTCTCACAACAAAAAAATGATATGCGAGGTAAAGCATATGTCAATTACCTTGATTAAGCTATTCAAAAATGTATATACACTTCAAAACATTATGCTTTATAAAATAAATATGTATAATATTTGTTAAAATAAAATTTAAAACAAAAATGTTAAAAATTTAAAACATAGATGAAATAATAATAATCTTCTTTTTTTCAAAAAGAAAAAAAAAGAACTCTGAAAAGAGGATGCCAAACACAAAATACATTTAAAATTAATCCAGTCCTGTGGACCAAAGAAGCTCTAAGTCACCTTCTCAGTAAATTCATTATCTTTCACAATCCTTTTTCAGCATGTTCTATTGAAGTAAAAAATATTTAGCATTTTCCCAAGAATGTGATCTAGGGATAATCCAAAGTATGCTTGGAACCAATATATAAAACTCCCCTAAGAATTATGTGACTATGGATCAGGTACAGTGGCTCATGCCTGTAGTACCAGGACTTTGGAAGGCAGAGGCGGGAGGATTGCCTGAGGTCAGGAGTTCAAGACCAGCATGGCCAACATGGTGAAACCCCGTCTCTACTAAAAATACAAAAACTAGCTGGGCATGGTGGTGCATGCCTGTAATCCCAGCTACTCAGGGGGCTGAGGCAGAAGAATCACTTGAACCCACTAGGTGAAGGTTGCAGTGAGTTGAGATCATGCCACTGCCCTACAGCCTGGATGATAGAGCGAAACTCTGTCTCAAAAAGAAAAAAAAAAATGTGACTATGGTCAATAAATATTAAGTAGAAACAATAAATCTTACTGTTTTGAACTTTCAGATATTTAAAATTATTTCACATATTTTTTCTTAAATTAAAAACTAACTCCAAAATATTTAAATGTGAGAATCCACTTTTAATTTAAAAAATAAATATGACACTGAAAAATGACACAAATCTAGTTCAAACAAATTTTTACATTTGGAAATAAAAAGATAATTCAGATCTTGACCCACTGTTTTTATAATTTTTCCTCATGTGATATAAAATTAAGTTATCTATAGTTTACTTATGAGTGGCTTAAATTGCATTAAACAGAGAGTTATATTTTATTCTAGATTACTTGTTTCTATATTCTCAGCCTCAAAAATAGAATTTCATCATAACGAACTATTCAAAACCATATCAAGGTCAGAGATAGCAAATATAAGCATCAGAAAGTGTTATCTCAAACAAGTAACACTGAAATTTTATTAATTTTTTTCTTTACTCATAATCCAAACTGTTTTCACAAAGCTTAAATATTGCTTTGACACACAAGTGAATATTGGCATCCCTAAATTTAAAATCAAAATAAATTATTTGTGTCTTTGTTAAACAGATATGCTAAGATTTTAAATTGAAAAATCTTATGTAAAAACTGATTAGCTTTTTTAACATTATAAAAGCTTCTAAAATACTTTCAATTTATATTAGTAGAAGGTATAATTAAATAAAAGTTTGCTAAATTTGAAATAGTCTTAGTGGAAATAATCTAAATGGTAAATAACGTAAAGTTGTTTTATTAAATTATATTTCCTTAAAGTGAGTTTTTTAAGTAGTATTTTTTCCAGATGAATTTATAAAATATCAGCTGTGAGGCTATAAATACAATCACATGCACTTTAGATTGTTTAATACAGAACTTTAGAGAAATAATGAATCTTTAAATCACATGGTCCACTTTCTGCTTCCAGGAAGATGAAATAGACATTCTTTTTCCTATTTCTCCTGCTAAGTACAAACAAAACTCTTGAACACTATATATAAAACAAAAATAAGAAGACTGAAAGGTGAAGAAAAGAAGGCAGCCTAGCTAGGGACTTCACGAGTTGAGGGATAACACAGCAATGAGTTCCTCTGGGTTCTCATTTTGTCTCATATCTCAAACTTGAAAATGAAGAAGCCAGCATTCCAGAAATGCCACTGGGACAGACAATAAAAGTCTCAATAAAAGCCTGCTCTCTCTAGCCAAAGGACCATAAAAAGGGCAGTCTAGCAGAACAAAATCTTTTAGCAAAACACCAAAGAAAAAAATGTGAGATTACCCCAAACCATGCAAGCAAAAATTGAATGGGGAGCCTAGATAGCCACTCTTGCAAGGCTATAACAAGTAGCCTTAACAATCCCACCAACATAGTGTCTCAGAAGGCCAAGTAGGAAGCCAAGACTTTCATCTTATCAGCCAGTAATAAAACTCTCACACCAAACACACACAGTGTCAGTAAAGGCCATATGGGGATACAAAACTCTCATCCCTACCCAGGAGTCATGAATGGCCCTCCCCATTGGTCCTCTGTCAACAGAGGCTCAATGAGAAACCTGGACTATTACCTCCATCTACAAGTAATGAGGCATTTCTCCCATTAGCTGTTGTAGTATCAGTGAAAGCCAGTTTAAAAAACAGAACACTTAACCAAGGTCCAAAGTCTCATCACATAAAGCAAATATTCTGAGGTTTCAATTGAAAATCATTCGTCATATTAAGACCAGAAAGGTCTCAACCAGAATTTTAAAAGACAATTAATAGATGACAACACTCAGAAAATAGAGAAATTCCAATAATCTGACAAATGTTTGAAAGCTGATATAATAGAACAATAAAATATATATAATAGTAAACAACTATGAAAACACTTGAAACAAATGAAAATAGACAGCTTCAGCAAAGAAACAGAAGATATAATGAAGAACCAAATGGAGATTTTAGAACTGAAAAATAGCTGAAATAAGAAGGCCAATGGATATGCTCAACAGAATGAAGAGGATGATGAAATAAAAAAATCAGTAAACTGGAAGGGAGAAAAAAATACTCAAAAAAAAAAAAAAAGAAAAGAAAACAAACAAATACAGCGTCAGAGACATGTGTGGCTAAAAAAAAATATATTTAACCAATATTGTATCGTTGAAGTCCCAAAAGGAGAGAAGAAAAAGGCTGGGACTGAAAAAGTACTATAAGAAATAACTGGCTGTAAACATCCCAAATTTAGCCAGTGTTACAAAATTACAGATTCAAGAAGGTGAAGAAAACCCAGAAAAAAGATGTTCAAATATATCCATTATTATATATATTATAATTAAACATGTAAAACTTAAGACAAAAAATCCTGAAAGCAACCAAAGAAAAAGAACACCTTATTTAAGGTAAGTCCAAAAGAATGGATGAAGAAGTCCTCTAAACAGAAAAGAAATTAAAAAAAAATAAAATTTGGACTTTCAGGAAAAAAAATTTTTTAAAACCTAGTAACAAAAAATATGAGTAAATAGATTTCTCTATTGAGTTTTCCAGATTATGTTTGAGAGTTTAAGCAAAAATTACAACACTGTCTGATGTGCTTCTAAATTTACATAGAGGGAAGAAAACTATAAATGTGGGAAAGTTAATTAACATAAAAGTTGGTAGGCTTTATACACTTCACTAGGAAAAAATGATAACACTGGTAGACTGTTTTTACATATGTGTGTGTATATATACTTCAGTATATATATATATTGTCAGGCCTCTGAGCCTAAGCTAAGCCATCATATACCTACCCTGTTACCTGCGCATATACATCCAGATGGCCTGAAGCAAGTGAAGAATCACAAAAGAAGTAAAAATGGCTGGTTCCTGCCTTAACTGATGACAATACCTTGTGAAATTTCTTCTCCTGGCTCAGAAGCTCCCCCACTGAGCACCTTGTGATCCCCGCCCCTGCTTGCCAGAGGACAACCTCTTGACTGTAATTTTCCATTACCTACCCAAATCCTATAAAACTGCCCCACCCCTAACTCCCTTCACTGACTCTTTTTTCGGACTCAGCCCGCCTGCACCCAGGTAAAATAAACAGTCTTGTTGCTCAGACAAACCCTGTTTGGTGGTCTCTTCACATGGACACCCGTGACATTTGGTGCCAAAGACTCGGGACAGGAGGACTCCTTCGGGAGACTGGTCCCCTGTCCTCACCCTCACTCCGTGAGGAGATCCACCTACGACCTCGGGTCCTCAAACCAACCAGCCCAAGGAACATCTCATGAATTTCAAATTGGGTAAGCAGTCTTTTCACTCTCTTCTCCAGCCTCTCTTGCTACCCTTCAATCTCCCTGTCCTTCCAATTCCAGTTCTTTTTCCTCTCTAGTAGAGACAAAGGAGACACATTCTATCTGTGGACCCAAAACTCCGGCACCGGTCATGGACTCGGGAAGACAGTCTTCTGTTGGTGTTTAATCACTGCAGGGACGCATGACTGATTATTCACCCAGACTCCATTGGTGTCTGATCACCACAGGGATGTCTGCCTTGGTCATTCACCCATGTTCCCGTGGTGGCAAGTCAATTGCATGGATGCCTGTTTTGGCTGCTAACCCACATTGCAGCTCAGGGCTGCTCACCACCCCCCTTCTCTGTGTCTCTACCCTCTTTTTTCTCGGGGCTTGCCTCCTTCACTATGGGCAACCTTCCACCCTCCATTCCCCCTTCTTTTCCCTTAGTCTGTGTTCTCAAAAACTTAAGACCTCTTCAACTCTCACCTGGCCTAAAACTTAAGCGTCTTATTTTCTTCTGCAACACCACTTGGCCCCAATATAAACTCGATAATGATTCTAAATAGCCAGAAAATGGCACTTTTGATTTCTCCATTTTACAAGACCTGGATGATTTCTGTTGGAAAAAAAAAAATGGGCAAATGGGTCTGAGGTGCCTGACGTACAAGCATTCTTTTACACACTGGTCCCTCCCTCGTCTCTGCTTCCAATGCGACTCATCCTAAATCTTTCTTCCTTCTCTCTTGTCTGTTCCTTCAGTCTCCACCCCAAGATCTGAGTCCTTTGAATCCTCCTTTTCTACAGACTCATCTGACCTCTCCCCTCCTCCCCAGGCTACTCCTCACTAGGCCAAGCCAGGTCCCAATTCTTCCTCAGCCTCTGCTCCCCCACCCTATAATCCTTTTATCACCTCCCCTCCTCACACCCAATCCGGATTACAGTTTCTTTCCGCGACTAGCCCTCCCCGACCTGCCCAACAATTTCCTCTTAAAGACGTGGCTAGAGCTGAAGGCATAGCCAAGGTTAATATTCCTTTTTCTTTATCCCACCTCCCCCAAATCAGATAGCATTTAGGTTCTTCTTCATCAAATATAAAAACTCAACCCAGTTCATGGCCCATTTGACAACAACCCTTAGACGCTTTACTGACCTAGACCCAGAAGGGCCAGAAGGCTGTCTTATTCTCAATATGCATTTTATTATCCAGTCGGCTCCCGACATTAGAAAAAGCTCCAAAAATTAAATCCCGGCCCTCAAGCCCCACAACAGGACTTAATTAGCCTCACCTTCAAGGTGTACAATAATAGAGTAGAGGCAGCCAAGTAGCAACGTATTTCTGAGTTGCAATTCCTTGCCTCCACTGTGAGACATACCCCAGCCACATCTCCAGCACACAAGAACTTCCAAATGCCTGAACCACAGTGGCCAGGAGTTCCTCCAGGACTGCCTCCCCCAGGATCTTACTTCAAGTGCCAGAAATCTGGCCACTGGACCAAGGAATGCCTGCAGCCTGGAATTCCTCTTAAGTGATGTCCCATCTGTGTGGGACCCCACTGGAAATTGGACTGTCCAATTCACCCAGCAGCCATTCCCAGAGCCCCTGGAACTCTGGCCCAAGTCTCTCTGACTGGCTCCTTCCCAGATCTTCTCAGCTTATCGGCTAAAGACTGACGCTGCCCAAATACCTCGGAAGCCTCCTAGACCATCACAGACAACTTTGGGTAACTCTTACAGTGGGTAAGAGTTGGGTAACTCTTACAGTGGAGGGTAAGTCCGTTCCCTTCTTAATCCATACGGAGGCTATCCACTCCACATTACCTTCTTTTCAAGGGCCTGTTTCCCTTGTCTCCATAACTGTTGTGGGTATTGACAGCTGTGGGCTTCTAAACCTCCCACCCTTGACGCCAACTTGACAACATTCTTTTTTTTTTTTTTTCCATAGTAAGAGTTCTATAGTCACAGATTTGAATGGAACATAACTAAGAACAAAGCTAAACCATTCAATTACTTTTACCTACTGTTAGGAAGTTGTCCCTCTAACATATTTACACTGGTAAATCAGGCTCCTATTATACTAACAGGCAACAATACAAACCATCTACTTCTTTAATAGTCAAAGTCTCTTTGTTCTAATGGAAGGGGGTTCAATGAAGTTGACAATTAACTGACAAACACCATGGAAACATTCCAAGCCTTTAACGGTAGGAAGGGATATTTGTACTGTGTAGCATGAGCAACTTTCTCCAGATTTAAAGCATCAAAGAAACCAAGTAAAACAAGTTAACAAATTTAGCAGTAAGAATGATTATCTGTAACCCTATTTGTTACCATCACCACTAGCTTAGAAGAGAACCAAATACCTCTATAGTCCTATAGATTTTGGGTCAAAACAAAGTAGTACAAGGAGATGTAAAAGTTAAGCAGAGTACAAATGTATATATAACTAAACCTACTTGTTATTGAACCTTTTTGGAGCAGCAAGTCTCTGTTGCTCCAGGCTGGAGTGCAGTGGCACGGTTCAGCCTCTGGCCAAACCCATCTCCCAGGTTCAAGCAATTCTCCTGGCTCAGTTCTCCCCGAGTAGCTGGGATTACAGGCCTGCCACCACGCCCAGCTAATTTTTTGTATTTGTAGTAGAGACAGAGGTTCACCATGTTGGCCAGGCTGGTCTTGAACTCCTGACCTCAGATGATCCACTTGCCTCTGCCCTCCCAAAGTGCTGGGATACAGGCGGGAGCCACCAGCCCAGCCCAGTTACTTAACCTTCTTATTTTCAAGTTTCATTTTTAGACTACACCCCATCTCTTTTTATAAATCACTCTGGAACACATGAAAAAGGCTTCCATGTTTAACAATCTTTAACTAAATGTAGTTCAATACAAGCCATTTATTGGGCTTGAAATTTTGTTGGTCTTTAAAAACAAGAAATGGGAAATGCAACAAAATGATCTTTTCCACTTTTCAAAAGCTTTCAAGTAAAGGATAGGATCATAGGGGCCATAAAAGATCCATTTAATCAAAACCCACTTTCACCTCCCACTAATTGTCTTATTAACCCATTCCACAATCTTAATACATATTCCTGAATGAAGATTTACAGTTCAGCTTTGCTTTTTACATAACCATTTAAAAAATACTTGTGCTAACTCGAAGCTGCAAGTGTTTCCTATATGCCAAACAAATCATGAAACTACTTCAATATGCATTTCTTCTTTTAAAACAAAGGGGCAGTTATTTGTAGAAAGCTAATACTTAGCCTCCAGATACCCTCCCAGAAATGGCATATGCCATTCAAAGGTCTTTGTGACACTCTCATGCTTTCACGTGGGAATACCTAGCCTAATGTGCATAGAAGCATGAATGGCAAAGTTGGAATCAATATTATAACTATTTTTCTATTTATTTGAAGCACAGTAAAAAAAAAAAAAAAAATGGTACACTTTGGAAATTCAGTGGCACAAGGTACACTGCCATAACTTGAGGGACATATATGCAAAAAGAAAAGGGAAATAAAAAGGAAAAAATTCTCCGTTCCAAACACTGCATTACATCATTTTTACCTGCCCAAACAGACCATTTACAAAATATTAGGTCAATAAACTGCTAACATCCATAAAAAGGTAGCTTTCTTTACTAAAATGCAAGAATTTAAAAAGATTGGTATCTAAAACAAAGACAAAAACAAACTGGAATGAAAGCCTAAATATCACATCTAAAACCGGGGTTTTGTTTGGGCCTTCAGACTTCTCTCCTCTACCATATCCTGGGTTGGAGTTCCAGGTCTCCATTCTCCTTCAGGGACCCTTGTCCACCATTAGGCTCCCCGTGACTTCTGCCCAAAGCGCCAGTACGCAGATGTCACTTCCCATCATAATCCACTATGTTGTTGGTGGACCAGGATTAGCTTCATAACCTATGCCACTCACCACCACCTAGAGGTGGAAATTTCTGGCCTCCCTGAACCATAGGGGACTCTACGCACCATCGCCTCCTCCGCTTCACCCATTCTCATGTCTCTTTTCCCTGGATCCGCGTAGCCCATTCGCTGTAACTTTCCCTCTCTTTACCATTTGCTCTTCCATCTCACGTTGACGAATCATCATCTCTTCTCTCTTTCTACTGCCGTTTCCTCCTCTTGCCTCAACTGCATTTCTTTTTACGCTTGCATTTCTTGATTGTGAAGTTCTTCCATGCGCCTTAATTCTTCCTGTCGCTCCTTATCAGATCTTGGCGCAAAGACGGTTTGATGTTCATGATAGGCATCTTCCATTTCCCACTTTCCACTTTTGTCTTTTGTATCCTTCATGTTTTTTCAACTTGTTCCCTTTGCTGTTTTTCCATTTCATCCAAAGACTCATCGCTGAGAATATTCGTACTCAAACGCATTTCATGCTGGGCAAAACGAGGAGGGGTTTCTCTCTCTCCTTTGATACTGGATTCTTCTGGGCAAGTTTTCAGGAAGACCATCTTCATCGCCTAGTTGTTCAAGTGGTTCCACGCATACCGGATCAGGAGTTGTTGTCAGTAAGAAAACACCTTCACTGCATCGCTCAAATGCCTTCGCCGTTGGCTTAGAAGCAAATTCAACAATGCCTTTCCCTGTAGATCTCCACGATCATCCACTATTACAACAGCCCTTTCAATAGGGACTAAACTGGCTAAAGGCTTCTTCCAACAGTTCATTGGAAACATAAAGGTGAAAGATTACGAACAGAAAGGGCAGCAGCATGTGGCAAAGCTAACTCGGCTGCTCACTTCTCATGGGTGTATCATCACGCTCCGCTTTGGCTATTTTCAGCCAAAGCTCTAGATTCAAGCTTAATAAACCGGAATCCTTTGCCTTTTGTTGATAAATACTTCCTGGTTCTCCATATTTAGCAAATAGTCTTTTTTGAATTCATCCTCCGCGGATATCAGCATGGTAGACTCCCAACAAACAACCGGACATCGCTGTGTATAAGTTTTCTCCAGGCCTCCTCAAGAGAGACAAGTTGGCTTAAACCCTCCGAAGTCCGGAGATTTTCTTCATGGTGGCCGGGCCAACATGGGCGGGGCCCCTGGTGGTGCTGCTGGTGGTAGGGCTGGTGGTGCTGGCGGCTCCCTCGGGCCGCCTCGAGCGCGGGCGGCGTTTGGGGTGGCCGCCAGGGGTGCTTAGGCCTGGGCCGGGCCACCTGGCTTCGCCCGCCAGGCATTTTTGTCAGCCTTTGGGACCGGCCTCGGGATCTGGGTCTCTGCTTAGGGCCCTGGACTGGCTCGCCGCAGGCGGCGGGCGGGGCGGCTACCTCCGCCTGAGGAGGTGTGGGACCCCGCTGCTTGGCGGGTGGGTGGCGCGCCTCGGGAGGGGCCGAGGTGACTGCTGGCGGCGGGTCGGCTGGCCTGGTCTCGGATCACTTGGCGGGCTCTCGGGAGGTCGGGCGGGAGGGCGGGCGGGCCGAAGCTGGAGGCTGGCGGGCGCTGCCTACTCCGAGCCGGGCCGGTCCCTTGAGCAACGACGGCTTGGAAGAGTCCTGCGGGCGTGTGGCGGCGGCTGCTGCTGCTGATGCGGCTGTGATGCGCGGCGGCTGATGCGGTGGCGTTGCTGGCGGTGGCTGCTGCGGTGGTGGTTGTTGTTGCTGTTGGTGTGGAGGCTGTGATGGATCGGAGGCTTAGGGGCCGCTTCTGGTCTGGCCAGGACCCATGCTGTGGGGCCGCTGATTCTGGATTGAGGTTTGCTGCCGGGCGGGCGGAGAACGGAAGTCGTGGAGGCCAAGGCCGCCGGGCTTCCTCCGGCCGTGGAAGCCGCCACCGCCACCGCCATCGCATCTCGAACCGAATCCCCGGTGACATCTCTGTGGTCAAGGGGCGGTTGAGGCAGAAGCGGGCGAAGACGCCAGGAAACGTGGAGCCACCTTGCTTCACAAAATGGCTGATGACATACAGGCCGACAACATTCTTTATGCACTCCTTTTAGCTATCCCCACCCTTTCGTCCAGTTCTCTTATTAGGCTGAGACATTTTAGCTAAATTATCTGCTTCCCTAAGTATTCCTAGGCTACAGCCACACCTCATTGCTACCCTTTTCCCCAGTTCAAAGCCTCCTTCGCATCCTCCCCTTGTATCTCTCCACCTTAATCCACAAGTATGAGACACCTCTACTCCCTCCTTAGGGCTGATCATGTACCCCTTACCATCCCATTAAAACCTAATCACCTTTACTCCACTCAACGCCAGTATCCCATCCCACAACAGGCTTTAAGGGGATTAAAGCCTGTTATACTCACCTGCTACAGCATGGGCTTCTAAAACCTATAAACTCTCCTTATAATTCTCCCATTTTACCTGTTCAAAAACCGGGTAAGTCTTATAGGTTAGTTCAGGATCTGCACCTTATCAACCAAATTGTTTTGCCTATCCACCCTGTGGTGCCCAACCCGTACACTCTTTTGTCCTCAATACCTTCCTCCACAACTCACTATTCCATTCTTGATCTTAAAGATGCATTTTTCACTATTCCCTTACACCCCTCATCCCAGCCTCTCTTTGCTTTTACCTGGAGTGACCCTGACAACCATCAGTCCCAGCAGCTTACCTGGGCTGTACTGCCGCAAGACTTCAGGGACAGCCCTCATTACTTCAGCCAAGCTCTTTCTCATGATTTACTTTCTTTCCACCCCTCCGCTTCTCACCTTATTCAATATACTGATGACTCCTACTTTGTAGCCCCTCCTTTGAATCTTCTCAACAAGACATCCTCCTGCTCCTTCAACATTTATTCTCCAAGGAATATCAGCTATCCCCCTCCAAAGCTCAAATTTCTTCTCCATCCATTACCTACCTTGGTATAATTCTTCATGAAAACACATGTGCTCTCCCTGCTGATTGTGTCCAGCTAATCTCCCAAACCCCAACCCCTTCTACAAAACAACTCCTTTCCTTCCTAGGCATGGTTAGGTACTTCTGCCTTTGGATACCTTGTTTTACCATCCTGACTAAATCATTACATAAACTCACAAAAGCAAACCTAGCTGATCCCATAGATCCTAAATCCTTTTGCCACTCCTCTTTCCATTCCTTAAAAATGGCCCTAGAAGCTGCTCCCACATTAACTCTCTCTAACTCATCCCAACCCATTTCACTACACACAGCCAAAGTACGAGACTGTGAAGTCAAAATTCTTACATAAGACCTGGGACTGCGCCCTGTAGCCTTTCTGTCCAAACAACGTAACCTTACTATTTTGGGCTGGCCCCCATCCCCATGACTGTATCTCTCTGATCTACCTGGCATTCACTCCATTTCCCCATATTTCCTTCTTTCCTGTTCCTCACCCTGATCACACTTGGTTTATTCATGGCAGTTCCACCACACCTAATTGCCCCTCACCAGCAAAGGCAGGCAATGCTATAGTGTCTTCCACATCTATCATTGAAGTACCGCTCTGCCCCATTCCACTACCTCTCAGCAAGCCGAACTCATTGCCTTAACTCGAGTCCACACTCTTACAAGAGGATTACACGTCAATATTTATACTGACTCTAAATATGCCTTCCATATCCTGCACCACCATGCTGTTATATGGGCTGAAAGAGGTTTCCTCACTATGCAAGGGTCCTCCATCATTAACGTCTCTTTAATAAAAACTCCTTAAGGCTGCTTTACTTCCAAAGGAAGCTGGAGTCATTCACTGCAAGGGCCATCAAAAGGCATCAGATCCCATCACTCAGGACAACAATTATGCTGATAAGGTAGCTAAAAAAGCAGCTAGAATTCCAACTTCTATCCCTTATGGCAGTTTTTCTCCTTCTAATCGGTCACTCCCACCTACTCCCCTGCTGAAACTTCCACTTATCAATCTCCTCCCACACAAGGCAAATGGTTTCTGGACCAAGGAAAATATCTCCTTCCAGCCTCACAGGCCCATTCTATTCTGTCGTCATTTCATAACCTCTTCCATGTAGGTTACAAGCCACTAGCCTGCCTCTTAGAATCTCTCATTTCCTTTCCATTGTGGAAATCTATCCTCAAGGAAATCACTTCTCTGTATTCCATCTGCTATTCTACTACTCCTCAGGGATTGTTCAGGCCCCCTCCCTTCCATACATATCAAGCTCGGGGATTTGTCCCTGCCCAGGACTGGCAAATTGACTTTACTCACATGTCCCGAGTCAGGACACTAAAATACCTCTTGGTCTAGGTAGACACTTTCACTGGATGGGTAGAGGCCTTTCCCACAGGGTCTGAAAAGGCCATCGCAGTCATTTCTTCCCTTCTGTCAGACATAATTCCTAGGTTTGGCCTTCCTACCTCTATATAGTTCAAAAATTGACTGACCTTTAATAGTCAAATCAACCAAGCAGTTTTTCAGGCTCTTGGTATTCGGTAAAACCTTCATACCCCTTACTGTCTTCAATCTTCACGAAAGGTAAAACTGACTAATGGTCTTTTAAAAACACACCTCACCAAGCTCAGCCTCCAACTTAATAAAAGAGGACTCTGTCAAGGATAGAGCCTAAAAACTCGCCAACCAAGCAAATAATCACACTAAACCCCCTTGGACACTCTCTAATTAAATGTCCTGGGTCCTCTTAATACCTTTAATACCTGGGTCCTTTAATACCTGTTTCTTTCATTATCTTATTCGGACGTTCTGTCTTCTGTTTAGTTTCTCAATTCATACAAAACCGTATCCAGGCCATCAGCAATAATTCTATATGACAAATGTTCCTTCTAATGACCTCACAATATCACCCCTTACCACAAAATCTTCCTTCAGCTTAATCTCTCCCACTCTAGGTTCCCACACCACCCATAATCCTGCTCCAAGTAGCTCTGAGAAACATTGCCCATTATCTCTCCATACCACCCCCCCAAATTTTCGTGGCCCCAACACTTCAACACTATTTTATGTTATTTTTCTTATTAATATAAGAAGACAGGAATGTCAGGCCTCTGAGCCCAAGCTAAGCCATCATATCCCCTGTGACCTGCACATATACATCCAGATGGCCTGAAGCAAGTGAAGAATCACAAAAGAAGTAAAAATGGCTGGTTCCTGCCTTAACTGATGACACTACTTTGCAAAATTTCTTCTGGCTCAGAAGCTCCCCCATTGAGCACCTTGTGACCCCCCGCCCCTGCCTGTCAGAGAACAATCCCTTTGACTGTAATTTTCCATTACCTACCCAAATGCTATAAAACTGCCCCACCCCTAACTCCCTTCACTGACTCTTTTTTTGGACTCAGCCCGCATGCACCCAGGTGAAATAAACAGCCTTGTTGCTCACACAAAGCCTGTTTGGTGGTCTCTTCACACAGACCCACGTGACATATATATTCTAGTGTATATATAAATACACACATAACAGAACCATCAAAATTGATATACAAAGGGATACACTCAAAAAACACTATAGATATATCAAAACGAAACTCTAAAAAATGTTCAAGTACCCCACAAGAAGGCAAGAAAGGGTGAGCAAAAAAAAAGAAACAAAGAATAAATACTCTGAAGCAAACAATAAAAGGGCAGGCTTATAAGCCCTAACATGTCAATAATTACATTAAATGGAAATAAAATAAATACACCAAGTAAAAGAGAGATTAATAGAGTAGATTAAAAAACATGACCTAACAATATGCCACCTGCAAGACAATCACTTCAAACATAATAAACAAGTTGAATGTGAAAGACAGAAAAAGATACAACATGCAAACCTTAACCAATGGAAATCAGGAGTGCCTATATTGATATTAGCTGAAGTAGATAACAGAGTAAAGAAAATACGAGAGGCAAAGAAGAAAATTATGTTATTATAAAAGGTCAATTCACTAATAAGACTCAGCAACCATAATTGTCAATGCACCAAATAATATAGCTTTAGAATGTGTGAAGTGAACACTGACAGAATTGAAAAGAAAAATAGACAAATCTTACAATTTTAGTTGGAGAATTCAACACCCCTCTCTTAACAAGTGATAGAACAATTATAAAATAAACAAGGATATAGGAGAATGCAAGAGCACTACAAACCAACAGGAATTAATCAATATTTATTTAGAGTAATCCACTCCAAAACAGAATACACATTCTTTCAATGTACCAACAAAATATATGTCAATATAGAACATATCTGCAACACAAACTAACTTCAAAATATTTAAAAGAATTGAAATCATACCAAGTGTGTTTTCTAACCACAATGGAATCAATCTAGAAATTGATAACAGAAAGATAATACAAAAATCTACAAACACATTGACATTAAAAAACAGTCTTCATATTCCATAGGTCAAGAAGAAAATCTCAGAAGAAATAAAATACATTGAACTGAGTAAAAAAAAAATATAACATCAAAATTCCTAAGATACTACCCCATTCTCTATGATGTGATTATTACACATTGCATGCCTGTATCAAAACATCTCTGGACTTGGATTAAGATGTCAGATAGGTGGCAGAACTAGCTTGCAGCTCCTACTCAGATAGACAAAGCAGCATGTAGAGACTGACATTGTGAACTTTCATCCAAGAACTACCACAGAAGCATACCAGGAAAGCCAAGAAACCACAGACCCTTTGAAGGAACTAGGTAACTGCTACAGGCTCTCTAAAATGCCAGAAAAACTGTGAGTCTCCTTGCTTTTTCAACAAGGAGGCTCGTGGTCTGGGGCAAGTTCTCAGTCTTGGTAAACTGGCTACCTGGAAATAGACTGTGCCATTGGTGGGGAAAACAATGAAAGTGCGACTGGCCTTTGGGAATGCAGACTGTGTGGGAGCAGGGTGAGGCCTGTGACTGCCAGCCTTCCCCCACTTCCTGACAACTGTATGACTCAGCAGAGGCAGCCATAATCTCCCTGGGAATATAACTTCAGTGGACTGGGAACCATATCCCCATCCCCCACAGCAGCCACAGAAAGCCAACCCCAAGAAGAGGCTGAGCTGAGACATACCTATCCCTGCCACAACCTGGTGGTCTTTCTCTACCTACCCTGGTAGCCAAGGACAAAGATCATAATCTCTTAGGAGCTCTGTAGCCCTACCCACCACCTGAAAAACCTGAATACTTAAACCAGGTGTCCCTAGGGCAAGTTTGCATCCTCCCTATAAGAGTGGCAACTCCTGGCTGGAGGCCAACCAACACAAAACCAATGCACTAAGCAAAAAACCAAGAACCATCACAGAGTCCTCTTTACTCTCCTGCTACCTCCACTAGAGCAGGTGCTGGTATCCACAGCTGCAAGACCTGAAGATGAATCATGTCACAGCATTCTTTGCAGACATTTCCCAGTACTAGCCTGGAGTTCGGCAGCTTTGCTGCATGACTAGACCCAGAAGAGCAAAAGCAATCACTAGAATTTGGTTTTAAGGAAGCCCCTGTCCTAGGGGAAGGGGGAGAACACCACACCAAGGGAGCACCCTGTGGGACAAAAGAATCTGAACAGCAGCCCTTAATTCCAAATCTTCCCTCTGACATAGTCTACCCAAATGAGAAGGGACCAAAAAATCCATTCTGACTAATACGACATATCAAGGTTCTTTAACAGCCCCAAAAGATCATACCAGCTCACCAGCAATGGATCCAAAACAAGATTAAATCTCTGAATTGCCAGAAAAAGAATTCAGAAGGTCAAATATTAAGCTAATCAAGAAGGCACCAGAAAAAGATGAAGTCCAACATAAACAAAAGCATTATACAAAATATAAAAGGAAAATTCTTCAGCGAAATAGCATAAATAAAAAACAATCACAATCTTGATTTCTGGAAATCAAGGACACACTTTGATTAAATGAAAAATATGTTGGAAAGTCTCAGCAATAGAATTGAACAAGCAGAAGAAAGAGCTTCAGAGCTTGAAGACAAGGCTTTTGAACTAACCTAATCCATCAAACACAAAGAAAAAAAGAATAAAAAAAAAAAAAATTGAACGAAATCTCCAGGAAGTTTTGGACTATGTTAAACGTTCAAATCTAAAAATAATTGGGGTTCCCAAGAAAGAAGAGAAATCAAAAAGTTTGGAAAAAAACTATTTGAGGGAATAATCAAGAAAAACTTCCACAGTCTTGCTAGAGATCTAGACATCCAAATACAAGAAGCTCAAAGAACATCTGGGAAATTCATCACAAAAAGATCATTGCCTAGGCACACAGGCGTCAGGTTATCTAAAGTTAAGATGAAGGAAAGAATCTCAAGAGCTATGAGACAAAAGCGTCAGGTAATCTATTAAAGAGAACCTATCAGATTAGTAGCAGATTTCTCAGCAGAAATCATACAAACTAGAAGGGATTTGGGTCCTATCTTTAGCCTACTGGAACAAAACAATTATCAGCCAAGAATTTTGTATCCAGAAAAACTAAACCTCATAAATGAAGGAAAGATACAGTACTTTCCAGACACACAAATGCTGAGGCAACATGCCACTACGAAGCCTCCACTAAATAAAAACCACTAAAAGGAACTCTAGATCTTGAAATAAATCCTCAAAATATACCAAAACAGAACCTCCTTAAAAGTTCTGAATTTAAAAAAAAAAGAAAAAAAAACACAAAAAACAAAAAACAAGGTATTCAGGCAACAAATAGCACAATTAATAGAATAGTACGTCATATCTCAATACTAACTTTGAATGTAAACAGCCTGAATATTCCACTTAAAAGATACAGAATAGCGGAATAGATAAAAATTCACCAAGCAAGTTTCTGCTATTTTCAGAAAACTCCCCTAACACGTAAGAATTCACACAAACTTAAGATAAAGGGGTGAAAAAAGATATTCCATGCAAATGGACACCAAAAATGAGCAGGATTACCTATTCTTATATTAGACAAAATAAACTTTAAAGCAACAGCAGTTTACTAAGACAAAGAAGGAAATTATATAATGATAAAAAGGTCTCACCCAACAGGAAGACTCTAAATATATATGCACTTAACACTGGAGCTCCCAAATTCATAAAACAATTACTATTATAACTAAGAAATGAGACAGATGGCAACACAATAATAATGGGGGACTTTAATAATCCATTTACAACACTAGACAGGTCATCAAGACAGAAAATCAACAAAAAATAATGGATTTAAACTATACCCTACAACAAATGGACTTCACAGACAATTATACATTCTATTCATCAGCACTTGGAACATTCTCCAAGATATAACATATGATAGTCCATAAACAAGTCTCAGTACATTAAGAAAATCAAAATTGTATCAAGAACTCTCTCAGACGACAGTGGAATAAAATTGCAAATCAACTCCAAAAGGAACTTCCAAAACCATGCAAATACAGCAAATACATGGAAATGAAATAACCTGCTTCTGAACAATCATTGGGTTAACAATGAAATCAAGAAGAAAATTTTAAAATTCTTTGAACTGAATGATAATAGTGACACAACTTATGAAAACCTCTGGGTTACAGCAAAAGTGGTCCTACGAGGAAAGTTCATAGCGTTAAATGCCTACATCAAAAAACTCTGAAAGACCACAAATAAACAATCTAAGATCACACCTCAAAAAATTGGAGAGAAAAGAAAAATCCAAACCCAAAGCCAGCAGAAGAAAAGAAAGAATAAAGATCAGAGCAGAAATAAATGAAATTAAAATGAAAAAATTACAAACGATAAATGAAACAAAAAGCTGGTTCTTTGATAAGAAAAATTGACAGACCATTAGTGAGATTAACCAAGAAAAGAAGAGAGAAGATCCAAATAAGGTCAATAAGAAATGAAATGGGAGATATTAAAACTGATACCACAGAAATATAAAACATTACTGAAGGCTACTATGAACACTTTTACACGCATATATTAGAAAATCTAGAGGATATGGATAAATTCCTGAAAATATACAACCATCCTAGATTAAACTAAGAAGATACAGAATCTCTAAACAGGCCAATAACAAGCAGCAAGATTGAAATGGTAATTTAAAAACTGCCAATAAAAAAAAAGTCCAGGACCAGAAAAATTCATAGCTGAATTCTATGAGATATTCAAAGAAGAACTGATACCAATCCTATTGACACTATTCCAAAACACAGAGAAAGAGGGAATCCTCCCTAAATCATTCTAGGAAGCCAGTATCACCCTAATGCCAAAACCAGGAAATTACATAGAAAAAGAAAATTACAGACCAATATCCCTGACAAACATAGATGCAGAATCCTCAACAAAATACCAGCAAACTGAATCCAACAGCAGATCAAAAAGATAATATACCATAATCAAGTGGGTTTTATACCAGGGATGCAGGGATGGTTTAACATATGTAAGTCAATAAATGTGATACACCCAATAAACAGAATCAAAAACAGAAATCACATAATCATCTCAATAGACAGAAAGAAAGCATTAAAAAATTCCAGCAAACCTTTACAATGAAAACTTCCAGGAAAACTGGCATAGAATGGACATACCTTAATGTAATAAAAACCATCTATGACAAACCTACAGCCAACATTATAATGAACAGGAAAAGATGAAAGCATACCCACTGAGAACTGGAACAAGACATGATTCCTACTTTTACCATTTCTATCCTTCTATTCAACACACTATTGGAAGTCTAGCCAGAGAAATCAGACAAGAGAAAGAAATAAAGGGCATCCAAATCAGTAAAGAGGAAGTCAAACTGTCACTGCTTGCTGATGATATAATCATATACTTAGAAAACCCTAAAAACTCATCCAAAAAGCTCCTAGCACTAATGAATGAATTCAGTGAAGATTCAGTATAAAAAATTAATTTACACAAATGAGCAGCTCTGCTATACAACAACAGAGAACAAACTGAACATTAAATCTATAATTCAAGCCCTTTCACAAAAGTTGCAAAACAAACAAACAAACAAGCAAACAAAACTAGGAATATACCTAACTAAGAACATGAAAGACCTCCACGAGGAAACTATATTACACTGCTGAAAGAAATCATAGATGACAAAAACAAATGGAAATACATCCTATGCTCATGGATGGGTAGAATCAATAATGTGAAAATGACCATATTGCCAAAAGCATTCTACAAATTCAATGCAATTCGAATCAAAATACCACCATCATTCTTCACAGAACTAGAAAAAAACATCCTATTCCAATCAGTAGCAAAAGAAGGAATCCTACCTAACTCATTTTATGAGGCCAGCATCATCCTGATACCAAAGCCTGGCAGAGACACAACAAAAAAAGAGAATTTTAGACCAATATCCCTGATGAACATCAATGCAAAAATCATCAATAAAAGACTGGAAAACCAAATCCGGCAGCACATCAAAAAGCTTATCCACCATGATCAAGTGGGCTTCATCCCTGGGATGCAAGACTGGTTCAACACACGCAAATCAATAAATGTAATCCATCATATAAACAGAACCAAAGACAAAAACCACATGATTATCTCAATAGATGCAGAAAAAGCCTTTGACAAAATTCAACAGCCTTCATGCTAAAAACTCTCAATAAACTAGGTATTGATGGGACGCATCTCAAAATAATAAGAGCTATGTACGACAAACTCACAGCCAATATCATACTGGGCAAAAACTAGAAGCATTCTCTCTGAAAACTGGCACAAGACAGGGATGTCTTCTCTCACCACTCCTATTCAACATAGTGTTGGAAGTTCTGGCCAGGGCAATCAGGCAGGAGAAAGAAATAAAGGGTATTCAATTAGGAAAAGAGGAAGTCAAATTGTCCCTGTTTTCAGATGACATGACTGTATATATAGAAAACCCCATCGCTTCAACCCAAAATCTCCTTAAGCTGATAAGCAACTTCAGCAAAGTCTCAGGGTACAAAATCAATGTGCAAAAATCACAACTATTCCTATACATCAATAACAGACAAACAGAGAGCCAAATCATGAGTGAACTCCCATTCACAATTGCTTCAAAGAGAATAAAATACCTAGAAATCCAACTTACAAGGGATGTGAGGGACTTCTTCAAGGAGAACTACAAACCACTGCTCAACAAAATAAAAGAGGACACAAACAAATAGAAGAACATTCCATGCTCATGGATAGGAAGAATCAAGGTAATTTATAGATTCAATGCCATTCCCATCAAGCTAACAATGACTTTCTTCACAGAATTGGAAAGAAATACTTTAAAGTTCATATGGAACTAAAAGAGAGCCCGCATTGCCAAGACAATCCTAAGCCAAAAGATCAAAGATGGAAGCAAATTTACAAGAAAAAAATCAAACAACCCCATCAAAAAGTTGGCAAAGAATGTGAACAGACATTTCTCAATAGAGGACATTTATGCAGCCAACAGACATATGAAAAAATGCTCATCATCACTGGTCATCAAAGAAATGCAAATCAAAACCACAATGAGATACCATCTCACGCCAGTTAGAATGGTGATCATTAAAAAGTCAGGAAACAACAGATACTGTAGAGGACGTGGAAAAACAGGAACACTTTTACACTGTTGGGGGGACTGTAAACTAGTTCAACCATTGTGGAAGACAGTGTGGCAATTCATCTAGGATCTAGAACTAGAAATACCATTTGACCCAGCCATCCCATTACTGGGTATATACCCAAAGGATTATAAATCATGCTGCTATAAAGACACATGCACATGTATATTTATTGTGGCACTATTCACAATAGAAAAGACTTGGAACCAACCCACATGTCCATCAATGATAGACTGGATTAAGAAAATGTGGCACATATACACCATGGAATACTATGCAGCCATAAAAAAGGATGAGTTCATGTCCTTACAAAGGACATGGATGAAGCTGGAAACCATCATTCTGAGCAAACTGTCACCAGAACAGAAATCCAAACACTGCATGTTCTCACTCATAGGTTGGAATTGAATAATGAGAACACTTGGACACAGGCAGGGGAACATCACACACCAGGGTCGTGGGGTGGGGGGAGGGGGAGGGTTAGCATTAGGAGATATACCTAATGTAAATGACAAGTTAATGGGTGCAGCACACCAACATGGCACATGCATACCTATGTAACAAACCTGCACAGTGTACACATGTACCCTAGAACTTGAAGTATAATTTAAAAGAAAGAAAAAAGCATTCTAAAATTCAAATGGAACCAAAAAAGAGACTGCATAGCCAAAGCAAGACTTAGCAAAAAGAACAAATCTGGAGGCAACACATTATCTGACTTCAAACTATACTATAAGGCCATAGTCACCAAAACAGCATGGTACTGGTATAAAAATAGGCACATAGACCAATAGAACAGAACAGAGAACCCATAAATAAACCCAAATACTTACATCCACCTGATCTTAGACAAAGAAAACAAAAACATAAAGAAAGGACACCCTATTCAACAAATGTTGCTGGGATAATTGGCACAGTATATGTTGAAGAATCAAACTGGATCTCATCTCTCACCTTATACAAAAATCAACTCAAGATGGCTCCAAGACTTAAATTTAAGACCTGTAACTGTAAAGATTCTAGAAGATAACATCAGAAAAACCCTTCTAGAAATTGGCTTAGGCAAACACTTCATGACCAAGAACCCAAAAGCAAATGCAACAAAAACAAAGATAAATAGATGGGACCTACTTAAACTAAAAAGCTTCTGCACAGTACAAGAAATAATCAGCAGTGTTAACAGACAACCCACGGAGTGGGAGAAAATCTTCACAATCAATACATCTGACATGGGCTAATATCAAGAATCTAAAAAGAACTCAAATGAACAAGAAAAAAAAAAAAACAATCCCATCAAAAAAGTAGGGAAAGGACATGAAGAGACAATTCTCAAAAGAAGATATACAAATGGTCAACATCAATAACAATCAGGGAAATGCAAAGCGAAATCACAATGTGATACCATATCACTCCTGCAGGAATGGCCATTATCAAAAAATAAAAAAAATAAAAAATACATGTTGGCATCAATGCATTGAAATGGGAATACTTTTATACCACAGGTGGGAATGTAAACTGGTACAACCACTATGGAAAACAGTGGGGGGAGATTCCTTAAAGAACTAAAAGTAGGTCTACTGTTTGATTCATTAATCCCACTACTAGGTATCTACCCAGAGGAAAACAAGGCATTATACAAAAAATATACTTGCACACGCATATTTATAGCACATGCATGTTTTGCAATTGCAAAAATATGGAACCAGCCCAAATGCCCAACAATCAATGAATGGATAAAGAAAATGTGGTAAATATATACAATGGAATACTACTCAGCAATAAAAATGAATGAAATAATGGCATTCACAGCAACCTGCATGGAAGTGGAGACTATTATTTTAAGTGAAGTAACTCAGGAATGGAAAACCAAATATCATTATGTTTTCACTCATATGTAGGAGCTAAACTATGAGGATGCAAAGGCATAAGAATAATACATTGGATTTTGTGGACTCGGGGAAAAGGGTGGGGGATGGCAAGGGATAAAATACTACACATTGGGTACAATTTACCCGACTCAGATGATGGGTGCGCCAAAATCTCAGAAATCATTACTAAAGAACTTATTCATGTAATCATATACCACCTGTTCCAAAAAACCT
Organism: Papio anubis; assembly: GCF_008728515.1. Classification (NCBI taxonomy): domain Eukaryota; kingdom Metazoa; phylum Chordata; class Mammalia; order Primates; family Cercopithecidae; genus Papio; species Papio anubis. Next base: position 88,238,930 of record NC_044996.1, on the reverse strand, counting down.
ATGGAAACAGAAAAATAATAAAAATTAAAAATCTCATGTACTCTCTAAATATATAAACCCACTATGTACCCCCCAAAATTTAAAAACTTTGTAAGGTAAAAAATACATTGTAAACATTTGTGGAAAGTAAAATAAATCCTGAGACACAATTAATGCAGTGCTGAAAGAGAAATTAATAGCACTAATTGAATAAGCGATAAAAGAATAAAAGTCTCAAGTTCATAATCTGAGTTTCCACCTCTAGAACCTAGATACAGAACATAACCCCAAAACAAGTGAAAGAAAGAAAATAGTAAATAAAATCAGATAAATCAATGAACTTGAAGAAATTATTTTAATATTAGAGAAAAATCAATTAAATATCTGGTTCTCTGAAAATATCAATAAAATTAGTAAATCTCAATCAAGATGGACAAAGAAAAAAATAAAACCACAATTTATTAGTATCAAGAATGAAACAGGGGATGTGACTATAAAACCTCCAGACATGAAAACAATAATATGGTAATACTATGATGAGCTCTTCACACAGACATCTGACAACTTAGGTAAAATAAACTGTTTATTTAAAAAATACAAACTCTCACAAGAAATTCAATATGAAATATATTATTAGCATAGCTCTAGAACCCTAGAGAAAATTACACTCATAATTTTAAAACTCCCAAAAAGAAATCTCCAATCACAGATTGTTTCACCAAATCAGTCTACCAAGTATTAAAAGAATTATAACCAATTCCTTATAATCTTTTCCAGAATGTAAAGAACTCTTTCCAATTCATTTTATGAAGCTACTATTTCACTGATATCAAATTTAGAAAAGAAAACAGTACAAGAAAACTGCAGACCAATATCCCTCATGAACAAAATACAAAAATATTTAGCACACTACTAGCAAATAAAATTCAGCAGAAAATTTTAACATGTATCATGACCAAGTGGGCTTCATTCCAGTGGTATAAGATTTGCTCAATATTCAAACATACAGAAATCAATGTAGTTCACCATATTAACAGGTTAAAGATGAAAAAAATATATATACAAGCATATCTCAGATACTGCTGTTTCAGTTCCACACAACTGCCTAAAGCAAATATCACAATAAAGTGAGTCACAAAAATTTTTCGGTTTCCCAGTGCATATAAAAGTTATGTTTATACTACACTTCAGTCTCTTAAGTGTGCAACAGCATTATGTCTAGAAATGTACATACCTTAATTTAAAAATACTTCATTGTTAAAAATGCTATCTGAGCCTTCATTGAGTTGGAATGTTTTTGCTAGTGGAGGGTCTTTCCTCGATGTTGATGGCTGCTGACTGATCAGGGTGGTGGTTCCTGAAGGTTGGAGTGCTGTGGCGTTTTCTTAAAATAAGACAACAATGAAGTTTGCAACATCAATGGATTCTCATGCAAGATTTCTCTCTAGCATGCAATGCTGTTAGATAGCATTTTTTTAAAAAACAAGGTCTCATTCTCTCACCCAGGTTGGAGGACAGTGGTGTAATCATGGCTCACTGCAACCTCAAACTCCTGGCCTCAAGTGATCCTCCCACCTTGGCCTCCCAAATCACTGGGATTACAGGCATGAGCCAACACACCTGGCCTGACAGAATTTTACCCACAGAACTTCTCTCAAAACTAGAATCAATCCTCTCAAATCTTGCCACTGCTTAATCAACTAGGTTTACGTAATATTCTAAAATTGTTGTTGTCATTTCAACAATGTTCATAGCATCTTCACCAGGAGTAGAATCCTCTCAAGAAACCACTTTTTTTTTTGCTCAGCCATAACAAACAACTCTTCATCCGTTATAGTTGTATCATGAAATTCCAGCAATTCTGTCACATCTTCAGGCTCCACTTCTAATTCTACTTGTCTTGCTATCTTCATCACATCAACAGTGGCTTCCTCCACAGAAGCCTTTAACCCCCCAGTGTCATCCATAAGGGTTGGAATCACCATATGCCAAATTCCTGTTAATGTTGATATTTTGACTTCCTCCCCTGAAGTACAAATGTTCTTAATGGCATCTATAACAGTGAATCATTTCCAGAAGGTTTTCAATTTATTTTTCCAAGATCCATCAGAGGAATCATTATTTCTGGCAGCTAGAGCCTTATGAAATGTATTTCTTAAATAAGACTTGAAAGTCAAAATTACTTGTTGATCCACAGGCTGTAGAGGGGATATTCTGTTACCAAGAATGAAAACAACATTAATCTACTCGTACATCTCCATCAGAGCTCTTGGGTCACTAGATGCACTGTCAATAAGTAGTAATATTTTATGAGTCCTTCTGAGCAGTAGGTCTCAACAGTGGGCTTAAAATATTCAATAAACCATGCTCTAAACAGGCATGCTGTCATCCAGGCTTTATAGTTCCATCGATAGAGCTTAGACTGAGTAGATTTAGCATAATTTTAATGGTCCTAGGATTTTAGAATGGTAAATGAGCATTGGCTTCAACTTAAAGTCACCATCTGCATCAGCCCCTAACAAGAGTCAGCCTGTGCTTTGAAGCCAGACATTGACTTCTCCTAGATGGCAGCTCCTTCCAATAGAACGGTGTTTTATCAACATTCAAAATCTGCTGTCTATTGTAACCACCCTCCTCAACTATCTTAGTTAGTTCTTGTGGAGTACTTGCTGCAGCTTTTCCATCAGCACTTGCTGCTTCACCTTGTATTTTTATGTTATGAAGACAGTTTCTTTCCTTAAACCTCATGAACCAACTTTTGGTAGCTTCCAATTTTTATTCTGCAGCTTCTTCACCACTCTCAGCCCTCATATAATTGAAGACAGTTAGGGTCTTGCTCCGAATTAGGCTATGGCTTAAGGGAATTTTGTGGCTTATTTGATCTAATATCCAGACCATTAGAAATTTCTTCCTACCACCAATAAGACAGTTTTACTTTCGTGTCCTTTATGTGTTTTCTGGAGTAGCATTTTTAATTTCTTTTAAGAACTTTTCCTTTTCACAACTTGGCTGTTTGGTGCAAGCAACCTGTTTTCAGACTATCTTGGCTTTCAAAATGCTCTCTTCACTAAGTGTAATCATTTCTGGCCTTTGATCTAAAGTGAGAAATATGCTACTCTTCCTTTCACTTGAATATTTAGAGGCCATTGTGTCTCAGAAAATAGGGAGACAAGACGAGAGGGAAAGAGACAGGAAATGGGAGGGGAAGGGGGTTAATGGCCAGTCCATGGATTAATCAGAACACACACATTTATTGATTTAGTTTGCCATCTTACATGGGCATGGTTTGTGGTACCTCAAAACAATTAGAATATAGCATCAAAGATCACTGATCACAAATCACCATAATAGATATAATGACAACGAAAAAGGTTGAAATATTGTGAGAATTAGCAAAATGTGACACATGCTGCTGGAAAAATGGCACCCATGGACTTGCTTGACACAGAGTTGCCAAAACCCTTCAATTTGTTTAAAAAATTGCAACACTTGCAAATTGCAATAAAGTGAAGCACAATAAGACAAAGTATATATATGTGTGTGTGTGTGTGTGTGTGTGTGTATATATATATATATATATCTCCTTCAGTGCAGAAAAAGCATTTGCTAAAATTCAACACATTTACATGATACAGAATCTCTGAAAACCAGGAATACATGAGAACTTCCTCAACTTGATAAAGAACATCTACAAAATGCCTACAGCTAGCATTATACTTGATGGTGAAAAGCTGAATGTTTTCTCCCTACAATTGGGAACAAGGCAAGGATGTATGCTCTTACTACTCCTAATTGACATAGTTCTAGTAATTCCAGACACTGCAATAAGGCAAGATAAGGATATAACAGTATATATAATTACATATAACAGTACATATTGTTATATATAACAGTATATATTGTTATATATAACAATATAAAATTGGAAAGGAAGAAATAATAGTATCCCTATTAGTAGATGATATACTTGTCTATGTAGAAAATCCCAAGGCACCCACAAAACACTCCCAGAACTAATAAGTGAATTCAGCAAGGTCTCAGGATACAACATGAACATAAAATCAAGTGTATCTGTAAATATTAGCAATGACCATGTGAACAACAAAATTAAAAATACAATACCATTTATAATTTACATTTGGCCAAAGGCTGAAATACTTAGGTATAAATATAACAAAATACAGAGAGGATCTGTATGTTGAAAACTATACAATGCTGATGAAAAAGTATTAGGGAAGATCTAAATAGATGCAGAGGTATGAATGCATGGATTGGAATACTTAAAATAGAAATAAGTCAATTTTCCCTAAATAAATATACAGACTTAAGACAATTCCTACAAAAACCCTAGCAAGATATTTGGTAGATATAGACAAGATTATTCTAAAATATATATGGAAAGGTAAAGAAACTAAAACAGTTACAACAATTTTGAAAAGAAAGTGGAAAGAAACATTCTTCTTGATTTGAACAGTTATATAGTCACAGTAATCAAGATTGTGTGGAATTAATGCTGGAATAGACAGGCTAGTGGAAGAGAAACAGACCCACATAAATATGCCTAATACTTGACAGAGGTGCAAATTCAAGTTGCCTTTTCAAAAATGGAATGCTGGAGCAATTCTGCATCCATAGGTAATAAACCTCTATCTGATTCTCATGTCTTTTACCAAAGTTACTAAAAATGGATCAAAGACTTAAATATAATACAACAAACTATAAAACTTTTAGCAAAAAAAAAAAAAAAAAAGCAGAAGAAAATACATAGGATCTAGGGCTAGGCAGAATTTTTAGACTTGACACCAAAAGCACAATTCATAAAGGAAAAATCGATAGACTGAATTTTATCAACATAAAGTTTTTGTTCCGTGAAATACTCTGTTAAGAAGATGAAAGACAAACTACAGGTTAGAAGAAAATATTTAACTGCATATCCAATAAAGGACCAGTATCTAGAATGTGCTCTCAAAACTCAAGAGTAAAAATAAATCAAATTAGAAAGCAAGCAAAAGGCATGAAAATACATTTTAGCAAAGAGGATATACAGATGGCAAACAGGCACATAAAAAGATGATCAACATCACTAGCCACTAAGGAAATGCAAATTAAAAACACAAATGAGATATCACTGCACACCTGTCAGATGGGCTAAAATACAAAGTAGTCCAATAAGCACAGGAAAAGATGCTCAGCATCATTACTCATTAGAGAAATGCAAACCAAAACCATGAGATACACGTAATGCCCACTAGGATGACTATTAACAAAATGATAATAACAAGTGTTGATGAAGATGTGGAGAAATTAGAACCCTTATACATTTGCTGGAGGGAATATAAAATGGTACATCTGCTTTGCAAAACAATCTTGACAGTTTCTCAGTAAATTAAATATAAAGTTAGCACATGACCCACCAATTCCACTCCCTGGGTGCATACTCAAGTGAACTGAAACCATATGTCAACAAAAAGACTTGTACAAAAATGTTCATAGCAGCATTATTCATAACAACCAAAAGACAGAAACAACCCAAATGTTCATTAACTAGTGAATCAATAAACTACATGTAGTATATCTATAAATGGAATATTGTTTGGGCATGAAAATGAATGAAGTACTGATACAGGCTACTACATGCATAGACCTGGAAAACATACAAAGTGGAAGAAACTAGTCACAAAATACCACAAATATTATGATTACATTTAGATGAAATGCTCAGAATAGACAAATCTGTTAAAACAGAAAGTAGATTAGTGGTTGCCTTGGGCTGGAGGAAATGCGTTGATTAGGGGATGATGGCTAAGAGATGCAGGATTTCTTTTTGGGGTAATGAAAATGTTCTAACATGAATTGTCATAATGGAATCATAACTTTGAAAACATTAAAAGCCACCAAATTGTACACTTTAAGCAGGTGCATTGTATGATGTATAAATTATATCTCAGTAAAGCTGTCCCCAAAGTAAAATATAATGATGAAGGCAACAATAATCTGGTGGCTAAAAAGAATATTTTAGTCATTATGTACTCTAGGAATATACTGAAGGAGGTAGTTTGTGTTGAATTGTACTAGTACCTGAATTAACCCTGAAGTACTGGCACCATGGTGAAACTAGACGTTTCAGACAAAAGCTGGGGCAAACCCAGAAAACCTTGAAGATATGTACAGTCGGCATCACATAACGATGTTTTGGTCAACAACGGATCACATATATGTTGGTGGTCCCATAAGATTATAATAGAGCTGAAAAATTCCCATCACCTAGTGACTCTGCAACCATTATAACATTGTAGCATAAGGCATTACTCATATGTTTGTGGTGATGCTGGTGTAAACAAACATACTATGCTGCCAGTCACACAAACATAGAGCATATGCAATTATATACAGTAAATAATACTTGACAATGATAATAAACAACTATGTTACTGGTTTATGTATTTACTTCACCATACTTTTTATTGTTATTTTAGAGTGTACACTTTCTACTTAGTTTTTTTTTTTTTTTAAGTTAACTGTAAAACAGCCTCAGGCAGGCCCTCCAGGAGGTATTCCAGAAGGCATTGTTATCATAGTAGGTGACAGCTTCATGCATGTTATCGCCCCTGGAGATCTTCTAGTGGCACAAGTTGTGGAAGTAGAAGAGAATGATATTGATGATCCTGGTCCTGTGTTGGCCTACACTAATGTGTGTGTGTCTTACTTTTGACAAAAAGTTTTAAAAGTTAAAAGAAATGAAATGAAATTAAAATTGAAAAGCTTATAGAATAAGGATATAAAGAATACATATTGTATAGCTATACAATGTGTTTGTGTTTTAAGCTAAGTGTTATTATAAATAAATTTAAAAGTTAAAACCTTTTCAAAATTCACGAAGTTAAAAGTTATAGTAAGTGAAGGTTTATTATTAAATAAAAATTTAAAAATAAATTTTCTGTAGCCTAAGCATACAGTGTTTATAAAGTCTACAGTATGTATAGCAATGTCCTAGGTTTTCACATTCAATCACCACTCACTCACTGATGTACCCAGAGCAACTTCCAGTTCTACAAGCTCCATTCACTGGAAGTGTCAAACACAGGTGTACCATTTTTAATCTTTTACACCATATTTTTACTCTCCATTTTCTATGTTTAGATACATAAACACTTGTCTTTGGGTTACAATTGCCTGCAGTATTTACTATAGTAACAGCTGGAGAAGTTTGTAGCCTAGGAACATGAGGCTATACCATATAGTCTGGTTGTATAATAGACTTGTATTAGTCCATTCTAATGCTGCTATAAAGAACTGCTCGAGACTAGGAAAGAGGTTTGACTCACAGTTTCGCAGGGCTGGGGAGGCCTCAGGAAACTTACAATCATGGTGGAAGGAAGCAAACGTGTCCTTCACATGGCAGCAAAAGGGAAAAGTGCCGAGCAGTAGGGGGAAAACCTCTTATAAAACCATCAGATCTCGTGGGAACTCACTCAATATCACGAGAATAGCATGAGGGTAACTGCTCCCATGATTAAATTACCTCTGAGCACCGGGTCCATCCCATGACACATGGGGATATGGGACTACAATTCAAGGTGAGATTTAGGTGGGGACACAGAGCTAAACCATATCAAGGTATACCATCTAGATTTGTGTAAGTATACTCTATGATATTCGCATAATGACAAAATTGCCTAACAATTCATTTCTCAGAAAGAATCCCTACAGTTAAGTGATACATGACTGTACTCAAATGCTGCCCACCAGATGACTAGAGACCCCTTTTTTCTGTAGCCTCTTTGTTAACACTGACCTAGGTCTTTATTGTCTCATAACTGATGACCAAAATCCACTAACTGGTCTTTTTCCTTTTATTCTCTGCCCCACAAAGCTTTTGCCTACATTTACAGCCATATTTGCACATCCCTGCCTCATCTCCTTTTGAGTTAAAAAGTTCTAGCAGCACTCCACTTTCAAGAGCTAAACATGCAAAGTTTGTCATTCAAGGTCCTTCCTAATCTGGCCGCCTCCTAACTTTTTGCACTCTTTAATATACTTCCCAGGTGATCTCATTCACCTCTTCTTTTTTAAACTATCAACCAACTTACTAATGGCTTCCATATCTAGATCTCCCATCTCAACCTACATTCATTTGAGTATCCATCTCAACCTACATTCATTTGAGTATCCATCTCCACGTGAATGTCTTCCATAGGCACTTCACAGGCTCTGGAACCAGACTGAGTTTGAATCTCGGCTTCAACTTGTGCTGTGTGACCCTGGAAAAGTTACATAATCTTATATGAAAATTGGAATACTAATAATTGTACCTACCTTATAGGATTGTTATGAGTATCACATTAATTAATACATATATACTGCTTAAGACACTGACTGCAGTGTGGTAAGTGATCAGTTCATGTTAGCTTAAATTATAATTACTATTATTCACTAAACTGAATGTGTCATCTTCCTGTCTTACTTGGTCCTTCCCATGTGTTCTTTCCTCATTATCTCTCCAGTCTCTGCAACCAAAAACTTGGGACTCTTAACTACCTCCTTCCTTTTCTTCTTATTAAAACAAGAACAAATACGAAATGGCTTTACCCATATTATTCTTAGTCTTTTTTCCCTCTCTATCACTATTACTTATACTCGATTTTAGGCATTTTAAGAACTATAATACCTCCTACACAATCTCCCTTCCTCTGATGTTGTCTTCTTCAAATTCATCCTCTAAACTACCCACAGAGCAATATACATAAAAGGTAAGTTAAAACAAATAAATGAAATGCTAGTCTGACCAAATCATGTCCATATTTACAATTCTGTAATGGCAATTCATACACTTGCTTAAGTCCAAGCACAATGCCCCCCACACTCCTCTCTACTTATCTAATTCGTTACTATATATACCAACTTATCTACTTATCTAATTTATACCTTTCAAAGCTATTAATGATTAGTGGATGCCCATGAGACCATAGCATTTGTGCAACCCTTGATCTATATTACCTTATATTTCATTTCTTTATGAAAATATTATCTTGGCATATTGGGTTTTAATGCTCCCCAAAGTCAAGAACCATTGCTTATATCTGTCTATATATTTTACTTCATTATTTTCTAAACTACAGGCCATGACCAATTAAAGCAATTAAGTGTGTCACACTAGCATTGTTTTAAAAAATAAAACAGAATAAAAGATATCAGAGAGCACTGCACATAATAAGAATAAAATTCCAGTTATCAATTTACTGCCTTCAGTTCCAAAAGCCCTTCTCAGCAGACTCATCCAGTAAATGGTGAACAGCAATGTGCAGCATCACCCCATGGGAAGCTTCTCTCTGGCAATCCTTTAGGCAAAGAGTCCCATCAGTGTGGCTTCTTCCCATAAAATGCTTCCCTATCACCACCCAAGCAGTTTCCCAAAAAAATGCTGCTTGCATGACACCTCCACATGAATGGCTACCTCTACTACTTCCTCAGGCACCTCTGAAGTAGGTTCCAAGGCAGCGTACCTCTTCATGAATAATTCCCCATAGGATTTCAGAAAACAAATTTCCCCAGATTCTCTGTGAGTCATTTCAGTGTAGCATCTCAGCTAATTTCTCTACCAAACAGTGAGTCATGACCATGACCTTTCCAACAAGGTCTAGATCTCAGTCCTGGGCCAAGGGAAAGACGGTCTTCTAGGTTTATTCCTTCACTGGGCACTCTATCCCAGCATTAAGAGTAGTAACTGCTCCCTATGTCTGCTATTCCTGTATTCTTTTTTAAAATTTAACTTTGAGTTCTGGGATACATCTGCTGCATGTGCAGGTTGGTTACATAGATTTACATGCGCCATGGTGGTTTGCTGCACCTATCAAACAGTCATTTAGGTTTTAAGCCCCACAAGCACTAGGTATTTGTCCTAATTCCCTACCTCCTCTTGTCCCCCACCACCTGACAGGCCCCGGTGTGAGATGTTCCCCTCCCAGTGTCCATGTGTTCTCATTGTTCAACTCCCACCTATGACTAAAAATTTGTGGTGTTTGGTTTTTTGTTCCAGTGTTAGTTTGCTGAGGATGACGGTTTCCAGCTTCATCTGTGTCCCTGCAAAGGACATGAACTCATTCTTTTTTATGGCTGCATAGTATTCCATGGTGTATATGTGCCACATTTTCTTTATCCAGTCTATCATTGATGGGCATTTGGGTTGGCTCCAACTCTTTCCTATTGTACAAACTGCTGCAATAAATATATGTGTGCATGTGTCTTTATAGTAGAGTGATTTATAATCCTTTGGGTATATACCCAGTAATGGGATTGCTGGGTCAAATGGTATTTCTGGTTCTAGATCCCCAAGGACTCACCACACTGTTTTCCACAATGGTTGAACTAACTTACACTCCCACCAACAGTGTACATTTCCTATTTCTCTACATCCTCCCCAGCATCTGTTGTTTCCAGACTTTTAATGATCACCATTCTAAATGGCGTGAGATGGTATCTCCTTTTAGTTTGATTTGCATTTCTCTAATGACCAGTAATAATGAGCTTTTTTCATATGTTTGTTGGCCACATAAATGTCTTCTTTTGACAAGTGTCTGTTCATATCCTTCACCCACTTTTTGATGGGTTTGATTTTTTTCTTGTAAATTTGTTTGAGTTCATTGTAGATTTTGGATATCAGACCTTTGCAGATGGTTAGATTGCAAAAATTTTCTCCCATTCTGTAGGTTGTCTGTTCACTCTGACGACAGTTTCTTTTGCTGAGCAGAAGCTCTTTAGTTTAATTAGATTCCATTTGTCAATTTTGGCTTTTGTTGTAGTTGCTTTTGGCATTTTAGTCATGAAGTCTTTGCCCAAGCCTGTGTCCTAAATGGTATTGCCTAGGTTTTCTCCTAGGGTTTTCATGGGCTTATGATTTAAGTCTATAATCCACCTTGCATTACTTTTTGCATAAGGTGTAAGGAAGGGGTCCAGTTTCTGTTTTCTGCATATGGCTAGTCAGTTTTCCCAGCACCATTTATTAAATAGAAAATCAGTTCCCCATTGCTTGTTTTTGTCAGGTTTGTCAAAAATCGGATGGTTGTAGATATATGGTGTTATTTCTGAGTCCTCTGTTCTGTTCCATTGGTCTATATATCTGTTTTGGTACCAGTATTATGCCATATTGGTTACTGTAGCCTTTAGTATAGTTTGAAGTCAGGTAGCATGATACCTTCAGCTTTGTTCTTTTTCCTTAGGATTATCTTGGCTATACAGGCTCTTTTTTGGTTCCATATGAAATTTAAAGTAGTTTTTTTCTAATTCTGTGAAGAAAGTAAATGGTAGCTTGATGGGAATAGCATTGAATCTACAAATACTTTAGGTAGTATGGCCATTTTCATGATACTGATTCTTCCTATCCATGAAAATGGAATGTTTTTCCATTTGTTTGTGTCCTCTCTTACTTCCTTGAGAAGTGGTTTTAGTTCTCCTTGAAGAGGTCTTTCACGTGCCTTGTAAGTTGTATTCCTAGGTATATTATTCTCTTTGTAGCAATTGTGAATGGGAGTTCACTCATGATTTAGTTTTCTGTTTGTCTATTATTAGTGTATAGAAATACTTGTAATTTTTGCACATTGATTTTTGTATCCTGAGACTTTGCTGAAGTTGCTTAACAGCTTAAGGAGTATTTGGGCTGAGATGATAGGCTTTTTAAAATATACAATCATGTCATCTTCAAACAGAGACAATTTGACTTCCTCTCCTCGTATTTGAATACCCTTTATTTCTTTCTCTTGCCTGACTGCTCTGGCCAGAACTTCCAATACTATGATGAATAGGAGTGGGGAGAGAGGGTATCCTTGTCTTGTGCCAGTTTTCAAAGGGAATGCTTCCAGCTTTTGTCTATTTGGTATGATATTGGCTATGGGTTTGTCATAAACAGCTCTTATTATTTTGAGATATGTACCATCAATACCTAGTTTATGGAGAGTTTTTAGCATAAAGGTGTGTTGAATGTTATCAAAGGCCTTTTTTTGCACCTATTATCATGTAGTTTTTCTCACTGGTTCTGTTTATGTGATGGATTACATTTATTGATTTGCATATGTTGAACCAGCTTTGCATCCCAGGGATGAAGCTAACTTGATCATGGTGAATAATCTTTTTGATGTGCTGCTGGGTTCAGTTTGCCAGTATTTTATTTAAGATATTTGCCTCAATGTTCATCAGGGATATTGGCCTAAAGCTTTCTTTTCTTGTTGTGTCTCTGCCGGGTTTTGGAATTAGGATGATGCTGGCCTCATAAAATGAGTTAGGGAGAAGTCCCTCTTTTTCTATTGTTTGGAATAGTATTAGAAGGAAGGGTACCAGTTCCTATTAGTACTTCTGGAAGAATTAGGCTGTACATCCATCTGGTCCTGGCTTTTTTGGTTGGTAGGGTGTTAATTACTGCCTCAATTCCAGAACTTGTTATTGGTCTATTCAGGGATTCGACTTCTTTTTGGTTTAGTCGTGGGAGGGTGTATGTGTCCAGGAATTTATCCATTTCTTCTAGATTTTCTAATGTATTTGCATAGAGGTGTTTATAGTATTCTCTGATGGTAGTTTGTATTTCTGTGTGATCAGTGGTGATGTCCCCTTTATCATTTTTTATTGTGTCTATTTGATTCTTCTCTCTTTTCTTCTTTATTAGTCTAGCTAGTGGTCTATCTATTTTGTTAGTCTTTTCAGAAAACCAGCTCCTGGATTCATTGATTTTTTTTTTTTTGAATGAGTTTTCTTGTCTCTATCTCCTTCAGTTCTGCTCTGATCTTTTTTTTTTTTTTTTTTTTTTTTTTTTTTTTTTTTTTTTTTTTTTTGAGACGGAGTCTCGCGCTGTGTCGCCCAGGCTGGAGTGCAGTGGCGCGATCTCGGCTCACTGCAAGCTCCGCCTCCCAGGTTCAGGCCATTCTCCTGCCTCAGCCTCCGAGTAGCTGGGACTACAGGCGCCCGCCACCACGCCCGGCTAGTTTTTTGTATTTTTAGTAGAGACGGGGTTTCACCATGTTAGCCAGGATGGTCTCGATCTCCTGACCTCGTGATCCGCCCGCCCCGGCCTCCCAAAGTGCTGGGATTACAGGCTTGAGCCACCGCGCCCGGCCCTCTGCTCTGATCTTAGTTATTTATTGTCTTCTGCTAGCCTTTGAATTTGTTTGCTCTTGCTTCTCTACTTATTTTAATGCGATGTTAGGGTGTTGATTTTAGATTTTTCCCGCTTTCTGATGTGGGCATTTGGTGCTATAAATTTCCCTCTAAACACTGCTTTAGCTGTATCCCAGAAATTCTGGTACATTGTATCTTTGTTCTCATTGGTTTCAAATAACATCTTTATTTCTGCCTTAGTTTCATTATGTACCCAGTAGTCATTCAGGAGCAGGTCATTCAGTTTTCATGTAGATGTGCCATTTTGAGTGAGTTTCTTAATCCTGAGTCCTAATTTGATTGCTCTGTGGTCTGAGATACTGTTTGTTATAATTTCCATTCTTTTGAATTTGCTGAGGAGTGTTTTACTTCCAATTATGTGGTCGACTTTAGAGTAAGTACTATGAAGTTCTGAGAAGAATATATATTCTGTTGATTTGGGGTGGAGAGTTCTGTAGATGTCTATTAGGTCTGCTTGGTCCAGGGCTGAGTTCAATTCCTGAATAGCCTTGTTAATTTTCTGTCTTGTTGATCTAATGTTGACAGTGGGGTGTTATAGTCTCCCATTATTATTGTGTGGGAGTCTAAGTCTCTTTGTAGGTCTCTATGAATTTGTTTTATGTTTTATGAATCTGGGTGCTCCTCTATTGGGTGCATATATATTTAGGATAGTTAGCTCTTCTTGTTGAATTGATCCCTTTACCATCATGTAATGTCCTTGTCTTTTTTTATCTTTGTTGGTTTAGTCTGTTTTATCAAAGACTAGGATTGCAAGCCCTGCTTTTTTTCTTTTTTTTGCTTTACCTTTACTTGGTAAATATTCCTCCATCCCTTTATTTTGAGCCTATGTGTGTTTTTGCATGTGAAATGGGTCTCCTGAATACAGCACACTGATGGGTCTTGACTCTTTATCCAACTTGCCACTCTGTGTCTTTTAATTGGGGCAATCAGCTCTTCTGGATGAGTATCTTAGTGGTGTTCCCTGTGTTTCCTGAATTTGAATGTTGGCCTGTCTTGCTAGGTTGTGGAAGTTCTCCTAAATAATATCCCAAAGTACATTTAATGACTTGGTTCCATTCTCCCCATCACTTTCAGTGACCCCAATCAATCGTAGGTTTGGTCTTTTCACATAGTCCCATATTTCTTGGAGGCTTTGTTCGTTCCTTTTCATTCTTTTTTCTCTAATCTTGTCTTCATGCATTATTTCATTCAGCTGATTTCAACCTCTGATATCCTTTCTTCCACTTGATCAATTCGGCTATTGACACTTCTGTATCCTTCACGAAGTTCTTGTACTGTGTTTTTCAGCTTCATCGGGTCATTTATGTTCTTCTCTAAACTGATTATTCTAGTTAACAGTTCCTGTAACCGTTTGTGGAGGTTCTTAGCTTCCTTGCATTGGGTTAGAACATCCACCTTTTGTTCAGAGGAGTTTGTTATTACTGACTTTCTGAAGCCTACTTCTGTCAATTTGTCAAACTCATTCTCTGTCCAGTTTGTGCCCTTGCTGGAGATGAGTTGCAATGATTTGGAGGAGATGAGGCTTTCTGGTTTTTGGAATTTTCAGCATTTTTGAGCTGGTTTTTCCTCATCTTCATGGATTTATCTACCTTTGATCTTTGAGGCTGAAGACCTTTGGATGGGGTTTCTGTGTGTGTGTGTGTATGTTGGGGGGGGGTCCTTTTTGTTGATGATGAAATTATTGCTTTCTGTTGGTTATTTTTTCTTCCAACAGTCAGGAACCTCTTCTGCAGGTCTGTTGCAGTATGCTGGAGGGCCACACCAGACCCTATTTGCCTGGATATCACCAGCAGAGGCTGCAGAACAGCAAAGATTGCTGCCTACTCCTTCCTCTGGAAGCTTTGTCCCAGAGTGGCACAGGCCTGGTACCAGCCAGAGCTCTCCTGTATGAGGTGTCTGTCAACCCACTGGGAGGTTTCTACCAGTTAGGAGGCACAGAGGTCAGGGACCCACTTGAGAAGGCAGTAGGTCCCTTAGCAGAGCTCGAGCACTGTGGTGGGAGAACTCCCCTTGTCAAGATCTGCTGCTCTCTTCAGAGCTGGCAGGAAGGAACATTTAAGTCCGCCGAAGCTACACCCACAGTCGCCCCTTCCCCCAGGTGCTCTGTACCAGGGAGATGGGAGTGTTATTTATAAGCCCCTGACTGGGGTTGCTGCCTTTCTTTCAGAGATGTCCTGCCCAGTCAATAGGAATCTAATGAGGCAGTCTGGCCACAGTTGCTTTGCCTGTGTTTAGTTCCGCCCAGTCCTTACCAGGGTCAGGGGAAAGCCACCTACTCAAGTCTCAGTAATGGTGGACACCCCTCCCCCACCATGCTCAATCATCCCAGGTGGACTTCAGACTGCTCTGCTGACAACGAGAATTTCAAGCCAGTGGTTCTTAGCTTGCTGGGCTCTGTGGGAATGGGACCCGCTGAGTGAGACCACTTAGCTCCCTGGCTTCAGCCCCCTTTTCAGGGGAGTGAACAATTCTGTCTTGCTGGGGTTCCAGGCACCACTGGGGTAGGAAAAAAAAAACTGCAGCTAGCTCTATCGCTGCCCAAACAGCCGTCCCATTTTGTGCTTGAAACCCAGGGCCCTGGTGGTGTAGGCACATGAGGGAATCTCCTGGTCTGTGGATTGCAAAAACTGTGGTAGAAGTGTAGTATCTGGGCCAGATAGCACAGTCCCTCATGACTTCCCTTGGCTGGAGAAGGGAGGTCTCTGGCCCCTTGCACTTCCCAGCTGAGGTGACACCCTACCCTGCTTCTGCTCGCCCTCCATGGGCTGCACCCACTGCCTATTCAGTCCCAATGAGATGAACAGGGTACGTCAGTTGGAAATGCAGAAATTACCTGCCTCCTGCATTGGTTTCGCTGGGAGCTGCAGACTGGAGCAATTCATATTCCACCACCTTGCCAGATCCCCCTATTCCTGTATTCTTTGGAATTCTCTTTATCCCCTGTCAGTCAGTCTCCCACTACTCCAGTCTTTTGTTATAGTTGTTAATTCCTTATAATAACTTTCTGTGTTCAAATTACTTTCTGGTTTCTATTAATATCTCTTGATTGTTCTTTGACACAATAAAATTATTTTCTAAACTTCTGTTCCAGTTTGTGTGTGTGTGTGTGTGTGCGCGCACGCATGCACGCGTGTGTACTAGGACATGACTGGAAAATACATTTATAACTATGGGTCACAGTTTAAAAGTTTGAACTTTGTCCCTCATTCATAACAGGTGCTTAATAAATGAGATGCACACACATTCTAAGAGCTGGTTTAAGAAAGGCATTTTTCAAAAGCAAAATTTTCCCAAAATAATTTTAAAGGATCCTGATAAAAAACAAAATGGTGTTTAAACAAGACATATGACACATCAAACAGCCCTTAAGCAGCTCTTTAATGAAGTCATATTTGAAAGAAAGATATATCAAAATGGAAGAAGGGACATTTGACAAAGGATGAGAACACAAAAGTCACAGGGCAATAACTCTAAGAATTGTATTAAGACTAAAGCCCAGAGTGGCATAAGGGTTACAAAGATGCTAATAACAATGCAAAATGGTTTATTAAAAGTAGAATCAGACCAAAAAGTCCCATAGAAGTAACGGGCTCACTCTTTTTAAAATACACTATCATGTTATCAGATGAAAAAACAGGACTATTCAACCTCTATTTGTTTCATTTTCTCTATGAAAATGATTATCAAACTAGAAAGTGAACAAATATGGTCATGAGAGAACTGAAGTACATTAGGATATATGAGGACAGAGTAAAGGAATATTCAGCTATTCTAAAATAATATCATTTCCAGGACCAGATACATTATAAACTTGTACACATAAAATGGCTGATAGGAGTTTGAAAGTAGAAGAGATACCTGAACACTGTATATAACATTTTCTGGCTTTTCTAAAATGGAGGAAAGGGAAAAAACAATAACTATATAAACTATAAAATACCAAAAGTAACATGAAAGCCCAAAAAAATTCTAGAGTAAATTACCATTATAGATGATTCATGAATAACCTAGAAAGGAAATTGGTAGTAGCCAGCATGAACCCAATAAAACTAGTAATGCCAAATTAACCTCTTTTGGTTGATTAGACTGAAAGAGCTAACACACACCAGAGATATGCTCTATCTTGTTCAGTTTAAGATTTGACATATTTTTCAAGATACCCCAAAGTTAGATGAATTTGTAACTAGTAGGTTACAAAGAAAGGATAAGATTAATGAATTAACGTCAACTTGGAGAAATGTATCTAGGAACAAATCAGTAAAGGCTCCACTTTTGTCCTTTTCTTCTAAAAAATTTTAACAATTTATGGACAAAGGAGGCATGATTGCCAAGTCTGGGTTGGATGGATAGTGGGATGAATAAGGTAACATGGTATAGTATAATATTTCTCAATCTTTTTGGTCTCAGGGTCCCTTTGCACTCTTGAAAAGTTTACAAGACTCCAAAGAACTTTTGTTTATGTGAATTCTATCAATAGTAACCATATTATAATAGATCAATTTTTAATTATTAATATATTTTCAATAACAATAGGCCCTTTACATTAATATAAAAATCATTATTTTTTACAAAAAAAAGTGAGAAAAGTGGTACTGTTTTGTACTTTTACAAATCTCTTCAATGTCTCACTTATGCAGTTGTGGCAAAATTCTTAGATAGTCTACTCCATTTTAACTTGATCTTTCTTAGCCAAGAGGCCAAAAAACGATTCTCTGTTCCATTTTCTTCAGTCTTCCTTCTTTTTGCTTTTCAGTTTTGCAGTTTTCTACTGATATATCCTCAAGCTCAGAATGTCTTTTCTCAACCATACTCAGTCTATTAATAGGCCCATTAAAAGCATTCTTCATTTCTGTTACAATATTTTTTTCTATCCAGTATTTCTTTTTGATTCTTAGAATTTCCATGTCTCTGCTTACATTACTCATCTATTCTTATATGTTGTCTATTTTTCCATTAGAACCCTTAGTGTATTAATCATCGTTTTTTAATTTGTTTTTATTTTTAGTTCTGGGGTACATGTGCAGGATGTGCACGTTTGCCATAGTGGTTAGCTGTATCTGTTAACCCATCACCTAAGTATTAAGCCCAGCATGCATTAGCTATTTTTCTAATGTTCTCCCTCCCCGCAACCCAACTCCTGACAGGCCACAGTGTGTTTTGTTTCCCTCCCTGTGCCCAAGTAACATAAATCATTCTATTACAAAGATACACACATTTGTATGTTTATTGCAACACTATTCACAATCATAGTTATTTTTAATTGCTGATCTGATAATTATAATATTTCTGCCATATCTAACTATGGTGCTGATGCTTGCTTTGTCTCTTCAAACTGTATTTTTTTGTCTTTTAATATGCCTTGTAATCTTTTGTTGAAAGGTGGGCATAATGCACAGTTTAAAAGAAACTGCAGTAAATAGGCCTTTAGTGATGTGGTTGTAAGGTGTAGAGGAAGGGGAAGAGTTCTACAGTCCTTTTTATCTGTTGTCAGGATCGAATTACACCTTCCAAGTTCTTTACATGCCAGGCCATAAATCAGAAGTCTCTGTTTTATACTTTGAATGCATCTTTTAAACTCATGATTCTGTAACATCATGGTTTGGTCATCTGTATTGATCCACTGAACTATGTAGATTCTCCTAATACTGATCCATTTTGTAATCTAACAAAATAAAAACATTTGACTTAATATCACCAATGATTTCATCAGAACAGCTTTTAAGTATTTGAAGCTGTCAAGCTCACAATGATAGACAGAAGTTTCCCAAAATTGTAATTTTCATTTGAAAGCTCAAATTTTATCACTGGTAATAAATATTCCCAGTTTGTCTTGACAAGACAAACTCATTTCATTTCATTCATTTTTGAGAAAAATGTCTGCAAAATGCCTAAGTCTGAATAACTATTTTTCTGTTAATTGTTCCTTTGGGTTCAATTCCATAAGTAAACTGGCTACATTGGCTTGCAACTCAAACACAAGTTTTTTCCTCAAGGCAACCACCATACTTCTTCATGATGAAACATGTTTTATGTGTACTTCCCATTTTGTCACAAAGAATATTAAATGACTATGTACTCCAGATCAAAATATAATACAATTACAACAATTTTAATTGTTTCATCAAGGACATTTTTAATGAAAATTGACTTTTTAATTTTACTGTGAGTGTGTGGTACTGAAGAATACAATAAATACTAGTACAGTTTAGTACCACTGCTGTAATTTGTGCTCAGATACAGTTGTTTTTTCCCCAAGAGTGAAACTATCAAAACATTTTTTAAAAATCCAAATCATAACTTCGTAGGCCCTATATTAAAAACAGTTTTGACCTCCTGGGTCCCCTGAAAGTCTCATGAACTCCGGGGGTCCTTGGACCACACTCTGAGAGCCCTTTGTACGCTGAAAAGAATAATGGGTTTTGTAATCATACAAACTTAGAGTTAACCACTGCTTCCTCTATAGGCTTTGCAGTTGTACAAACTTGTTTCATTTTTCATTATCTTCATCCCCAATGTATTAGTCAGTACTCGAATTGCTATAAAGAAATGCCTGAAAGTTGGTAATTTATTTTAAAAAACAGAGGCTTAATTGGCTCATAATAGTTCCACAGTCCACACAGGAAGCATAATGCTGACATCTGCTGAGCTTCTTGGGAGGCCTCAGGAAAGCTGCAATCATGCTGGAAGGCAAAGTGGGAGTGGGAACCTCTGATGGCTGGAGCAGGAGAAAGAGTAAGATACCACATATTTTCAAACAACCAGATCTCATGAGAACTCTGGCATGAGAACAGCACCAAAGGAAAGGTGCTACGCCATTCATGAATAATCCACTCTCATGATCCAATCACCTCTCACTAGGCCCCACCTCCAACACTGGGGATTAAAATTCAACATGATATTTGGATCCAAATATCAAGTTATGGTCCAAACCATACCGTTCCACCCTGGCCCCTCCCAAATCACCTGTGCTCACATTGCAAAATACAATCATCCTTTATCAACAGTTGACAAAGTATTAACTCATTCAAGCATTAGCTCAAAAGTCCAAAATCCAAAGTCTCATCTGAGACAAAAGGCTAGTCCCTCCCACCTATGAGTCTGTAAAATCAAAAGCAAATTAGTTACTTAAAGATACAATGGGGGTATAAGCATTGGGTAAATATAATCCTATTCCAAAAGAAAGAAATCAGCCCAAAAAGTAGGGGCTACAGCCACATGCAAGTCCAAAACCCAGCAGGGCAGTCATTAAATTTTAAAGCTCCAAAATAATCTACTTTGACTCCATTTCTGACATCCAGGGCATGCTGATGTAAAGGGTGGGCTCTCAAGGCCTTGCACAGCCCTGCCACTGTGGCTTTGCAGGGTTCACTCCACACAGCTGCTCTCAGGGTTGGTGTTGAGTCTCTGCAGCTTTTCCAGGCACAAGGTGCAACCCGTTGGTGGATCTAACATTCTAGAGTCTGGAGGACAGTGGCCCTCTTCTCACAGCTTCACTAGGCAGTGACCCAGTGGGAACTCTGTATAGGTACTCCAACCCCACATTTCCCCTCTACACTGCCCTAGCAGAGGTTCTCCATGAGGGCTTTGCTCCTGCATCAGGCTTCTGCCTAGACATCCAGGCTTTTCCATACATCTTCTGAAATCTAGATGGAGGCTTCCAAGCCTCAACTCTTGGATTCTGTGCACCCACAGGCTTAACATCACGTGAAAGCCACCCAAGAATTACAGCTTACACCCTCGTGAGCAGTGACCCAAGCTGCAGCTGGGCCCTTTTGAGACACAGCTGGAGCTAGAGCTTCTGGAATGCAGAGAGCAGTGTCCCAAGGTTGCGCAGGGCAGAAAGGCACTGGGCCTGGCTCATGAAACCATTCTTGCCTCCTAGGTTTCTGGGTCTATGATGGAAGGGGCTGCCACAAAGGTCTCTGAAGCCTTGGAGGCCTTTTTTGCATTGTCTTGGTTATCAGCACTTGCCTCATTTTTACTTATGCGAATTTCTGCAACTGCCATGAATTCCTCCCCAGAAAATGTGTTTTCCTTTTTTATCACATGGTCAGGCTGTACATTTTCCAAACTTTTACACTCTGCTTCCCTTTTAAATATAAGTTCCAGTTTTCTGTCATTTGTTTGCTCACACATATGAGCATAGGCTGTTAGAAGCAGTCTGTCAACACTTTAAATGTCTTGCCGCTTAGAATTTCCTTCTGCCGGGGGCGGAGCAAGATGGCCGAATAGGAGCAGCTCCAGTCTCCAACTCCCAGCGCCAGCGACACAGAAAACCGGTGATTTCAGCAATTTCAACTGAGGTACTGGGTTCATCTCACTGGGGAGTGCCGGACGATCAGTACTGGTCAGCTGCTGCAGCGCGACCAGCGAGAGCTGAAGCAGGGCGAGGCATTGCCTCACCTGGGAAGTGCAAGGGGGAAGGGAATCCCTTTTTCTAGCCAGGGGAACTGAGACACACAACACCTGGAGAATCGGGCACCCCACCCCAATACTGGGCGCTTTGAGCAAACAGGCACACCAGGATCATATCCACACTCACGGGAGGGTCCTGGCCACACCCACGAGCCTCCCCTCATTGCTATCACAGCAGTTCAGATCCACCGCAAGGCAGCAGCCAGGCTGGGGAGGGCGCCCGCCACTGCTCAGGCTTGCAGGTAAACAAAGCTGGGAAGCTCAAATGGGTGGGAGCCTCACAGCAGCCCATGAAACCTGCCTGTCTCTGTGACTCCACCTCTGGGGACAGGGCACAGTAAACACAATGGAAGCAGCAGACACCTCCGCAGACGGAAATGACTCTGTCTCGACAGCTTCTGAAGAGAGCAGTGGATCTCCAACACAGAGGTTGAGATCTGAGAAGGGACAGACTCGCCTGCCGGTCCCTGACCCCTGAGTAGCCTAACTGGGAGACATCCCCACACTACGGGCAGTCTGACACCCTGCCCACAGGGTGGAGTACACCCCTGAGAGGAAGCTTTCCAAAGCAAGAATCAGACAGGAAATTGTTCAGAAATATTGTATCTTCTGCAGCTCCTGCTGCTGATACCCAGGCAACAGGGTCTGAGTGGACCTCAAGCACCTAACAGATTCCATAGCTGAGGGTCCTGACTGTTAGAAAGAAAACTATCAAACAGGAAGGGATACACTCTACACCAAAACCCTCTATCAAAGCATCACCATCATCAAAGACCAGAGGCAGATAAACCACAAAGATGGGGAAAAGCAGGCAGAAAAGCCGGAAGTTGAAAAATAAGAGCCGCGATCTCCCGCAAAGGAGCTGCGAGCTCATCGCCAGCAACGGATCAAAGCTGACGGAGAATGACTTTAATGAGATGAGAGAAGAAGCTTCATCCATCAAATTTCTCAGAGCTAAAGGAGGAATTCACGTACTCCAAAGAAAAGAAACTAAAAATCTTGGAAAAAGTGAAGAATTGATGGCTAGAGTAATTAATGCAGAGAAGGTCATAAATCAAAATGTAGAAAGAGATGAAACCACAACACGAAATACGCTGACAAATGCACAAGCTTCTGAAAAACTCACCTTACCGCACCAAAGAAGGTCAGCATGGAGGATCAAATGAATGAAATGTAGTTTAGAAGAGAAACCAAAGAAAAAGAAGAAAAAGAAATGAACAAAGCCTGCAAGAAAGTGCTGGGATTATGTAAAGACCAAATCTCCGGCCTGATTGGGGGCTACCTGAAAGTGAGGGTAAAATGGAACCAAGTTGAAAAACACTCTTCAGGATATCATCCAGGAGAACTTCCCAACCTAGCAGGGCAGGGGTCAACATTCAAACTCAGGAAACACAGAGAACGCCACAAAGATACTCCCTCGAGAAGAGTTGGAACCTGGCCATTACACTGCCAGATTCACCAAAGCTGTTTTAAAGGAAAATTCTGTGCAGCTGCAGAGAGTTAGTCGGGTTACCCCACAAAGGGAAGCCCACTAATTCTACAGCAGATCTCTCGGCAGAAACTCTACAACCCAGAGCAAAATAATATTCAACATTCTTAAAGAAAAGAATTTTCAACCCAGAATTCTGAGCATCCAGCCAAACTAAGTTCTCATAAGTGAAGGAGAAATAAAATCCTTTTACAGATAAGCAAATGCTTAGAGATTTTGTCACCACTAGGCCTGCCTCCTTTACAAGAGACCCTGGAAGGAAGTAATTAAACATGGAAAGTAACAACCGTACCAGCCATCCTAAAAACATGCCAAAATGTAAAAGTAATTATCGAGGCTAGGAAGAAACTATATCAACTAATGAGCAAAACAAACAGTTAATATCATAATGGCAGGATCAAGTTCATTACATAACAATCTTTAACCTTAAAATGTAAATGGACTAAATTGCCCAACTATGAGACACAGACTGGCAAACTGGATAAAAGAGTCAAGACCCATCAATCTGCTGTATTCAGAGTGACCATCTCACACGCAGAGACATACATAGGCCTGTACACAAAGGGATGGAGGAAACATTTCATTTCAAGCAAAATTGAGAACAAAAAGGGTTGCAATACTAGTCTCTGATAAAACAGACTTTTAAACCATCAAAAATCAAAAGAGACAAAGAAGGCCATTCCAGAATGGTAAAGGATCAGTTCAACAGGAAGAGCTAACTATCCTAAATATATATGCACCCAATACAGGAGCACCTAGATTCATAAAGCAAGTCCTTAGAGACTTCATAAAGAGACTTTAGACTCCCATGCACAATAATGGGAGACTTCAACACTCCACTGTCAACATTAGACAGATCAACTAGACAGAAAGTTAACAAGGATATCCAGGAATTGAGCTCATCTCGCAAGCAAGCAGACCTACTAGACATCTATAGAACTCTCCACCCCAAATCAAATAGAATATACATTCTTCCCAGCACCACATCGTGACTTATTCCAAAATCTCAGACCACGCCATTGGAAGCAGAACTCCCCAGCAAATGTACAAGAACAGAAACTATTACAAACTGTCTCCTCAGACCACAGTGCAATCAAATCCAGAACTCCAGGACTAAGAAACTCAATCAAAACCACTAACCATGGAAACTGAAATAACCTGCTCCTGAATGACTACTGGGTACATAATCTAAATGAAGGCAGAAATAAAGACGTTCTCTTGAAACCAATGAGAACAAAGATACAACATACCAGAATCCTGGGACACATTCTAAAGCAGTGTAGAGGGAAATCTATAAGCACCAAATGCCCACAAGAGAAAGCAGCAGGAAAGATCTAAAATTGACACTCTAACATCGCAATTAAAAGAATTAGAGAAGCAAGAAAGCCAAACATATCTCGAAAAGCCAGTTAGTAGTGCCAAAATAACTAAGATCAGAGCAGAAACTGAAGGAGATAGAGACACAAAACCCTCCAAAAACTTCACAATGAATCCAGGAGCTGGTTTTGAAAAGATCAACAAAATTGACAGACCACTAGCAAGATCTAATAAAGAAGAAAAGAGAGAAGAATCAAATCGACACAATTAAAAATGATAAAGGGATATCACCACTGACCCTACAGAAATACAAACGTCAGAGGAAATACTATAAACACCCTCTACTTAAATAAACTGGAAAATCTAGGAAGAAATGGATAATTTCCTGACACTTTACACTCTTCCAAGACTAAACCAGGAAGAAGTTGAATCCCTGAATGAGATTCAATAGCAGGCTCTTGAAATTGAGGCAACAATTAATAGCCTACCAACCAAAAAAGTCCAGGACTAGATTGATTCACATAGCTGAATTCTACCAGAGGTGACAAGGAGGAGTTGGTACCATTCCTTCCTTGAAACTATTCCAATCAATAGAAAAGAGGGAATCCTCCCCTAACTCATTTTATGAGGCCAATATCATCCTGATACCAAAGCCTGGCAGAGATAAACAAAAGAGAATTTTAGACAAATATCCCTACGAACATCGATGCAAAAATCCTCATCAATAAAATACTGGCAAACCGGATTCAGCACACATCAAAAAGCTTATCCACCATGATCAAGTGGGCTTCTCATCCCTGGGATGCAAGGCTGGTTCAACATCTGCAAAACCATAACTGGGGCGGAGCAAGATGGTCAATAGGAGCAGCTCCAGTCTCCAACTCCCAGCAGCCAGCCACAGAAGACCGGGTGATTTCCGCATTTTCAACTGAGGTACTGGGTTCATCTCACTGGGAGGCCGGAAGATCGGTACTGGTCAGCTGCTGCATTCCACTGAAGCGAGAGCTGAAGCAGGGCTGGTACTGCCTCACCCAAAGCGCAAGGGGAAGGGAATCCCTTCCCAGCCAGGAACTGAGACATACAACACCTGGAGAATCGGGTAACTCCCACCCCACACGCGCCTTTGAGCAACAGGAACACCAGGAATGGCATCCCCACACCTGGCTGGGAGGGTCCCAAGCCCACGGAGCCTCCCCACAGCGTCACAGCAGTCTGTGATCTAGCCCAGCAGCTTAGGCTGGGGAGGGGCTCACCACTGTTCTCAGGCTTCTGCAGGGTAAACAAAGCTGCTGGGAAGTTTCTAAAATGGGTGGAGCTCACAGCAGCTCAAGGAACCTGCCTGTCTCTGTAGACTCCACCTGGGGGCAGGGCACAGTAAACAATAACAAAGCAGCAGATACCTCTGCAGACCCAAACGACTCTGTCTGACAGCTTTGAAGAGAGCAGTGATCTCCCAACACGGAGGTTGAGGATCTGAGAAGGGACAGACTCCCTGGCTCAGCTGGTCCCTGACCCCCTGAGGGCCTAACTGGGAGACATCCCCACTAGAGCAGTCTACACTCCCCACATCCCCACAGGGTGGAGTACACCCCTGAGAGGAAGCCTAAAGCAAGAATCAGACAGGTACACTTGCTGTTCAGAAATATTCTATCTCTGCAGTCTCTGCTGCTGATACCCAGGCAAACAGGGTCTGGAGTGGACTCCCAAGCAATCCCACTGAGATCTTACAGCTGAGGGTCCTGACTGTTAGAAGGAAAACTATCAAACAGGAAGGGACACTTGCCACCAAAACCCCATCAGCATCACCATCATCAAAGACCAGGAGGCAGATAAAACCAAAGATGGGGAAAAAGCAGGATTATGAAAGCTGGAAATCTAAAAAACAAGAGCCGATCTCCCCTCGCAAAGGAGCGAGCTCATAAACGGATCAAAGCCGGACGGAGGAACGACTGACGAGATGAGAGAAGAAGGCTCAGAGTCCATCAAATTTCAGAGCTAAAGGAGGAATTACGTGACCAGTGCAAAGAAAATTAAAAATCTCTTGAAAAAAAGTGAAGAAACTGGAATGCCAGGACTACACTAATGCAGAGAAGGTCATAAACTAAATGAAAGAGAGAAAAGCATGACACGGTAGAAATACGGATAAATGCACAAGCTTCCAGTAACCTAATTGATCAAACGCAAAGAAAGAGGACCAGCCATTGAGGATCAAAATCTAATGAAATGAAGCAGAAGAGAAACCAAAAGAAAAAGAAGAAAAAGAAATGAACAAAGCCTGCAAGAAGTATGGGATTATGTAAAAAAAGATCAAATCTACGCCTGATTGGGGTGTGCCCCTGAAAGTGAGGGGGAATGGAACCAACTTGGAAAACACTCAGGATATCATCCAGGAGAATCCTCCCCAACCTAGTAGGGCAGGCCAACATTCAAATCCAGGAAATACAGATAACTTACAAAGATACTCCCGAGAAGAGCAACCCAAGACACATAATTGCCAGATTCACCAAAGTTGAAATGAAGGAAAAATCCTAAGGGCAGCTAGAGAGAAAGGTCGGTTACCTGCTGTAAGGGAAGCCTCCATCGACCTACAGCAGATCTCTCGCAGAAACTCTCCAAGCCAAAAAGAGTGGGGCCAATATTGAACATTCTAAAGAAAGAATTTTCTAAACCCAGAATTTCTGTGCATCATCCAGCCAAAACTAAGCTCTAAGTGAAGGAGAGAAATAAAATCTTACAGATAAGCAAATGCTTAGAGATTTTGTCACCACTAGGCCTGCCTTTACAAGAGACCCTGAAGGAAGTAATTAAACACGGAAAGGAACAACTGCACCAGCCATCTCAAAAAACATGCCAAAATGTAAAGAACGTACCCTGAGGCTAGGAAGAAACTATATCAAACTTAACAGCAAAATAACCAGTTAATATCATAATGGCAGGATCAAGTTCCACACACAACAATCTTAACCTTTAAATGTAATGGACTAAATGCTCCAATTAAGAGACACAGACTGGCAAACTGGATAAAGAGTCAAGACTCAATCAGTCTGCTGTATTCAGGAGACCCATCTCAATGCAGAGACATACATAGGCTCAAAAATAAAGGGATGGAGGCATCGAACAAGCAAATGGAGAACAAAAAAAGCAGGGGTTGCAATACTAGTCTCTGATAAAACAGACTTTGAACCATCAAAAACCAAAACATGAAGGCCATTACATAATGGTAAAGGATCAATTCAACAGGAAGAGCTAATCATCCCAAACATATATGCACCCAAATACAGGAGCACCTAGATTCATAAAGCAAGTCCTTAGAGACTTACAAAGAGACTTAGACTCCCATACAATAATAATGGGAGACTTCAACACTCCACTGTCAACATTAGGACAGATCAACAGGACAGAAAGTTACCAAGGATATCCAGGAATTGAGCTCATCTCTGCAGCAAGCAGAGACTCAATGTAGACACATCTATAGAACTCTCCACCCCAAATCAACAGAATATACATTCTTCTTCAGCACCACATCAGACTTATTCCAAAAATTGACCAATTGGAAGTAAAGCACTCTCAGCAAAATGCATACAAGAACAGAAATTATTATAAACTGTCTCAGACCACAGTGCAATCAAACTAGAAACCAGGATCAAGAAACTCAATCAAAACCGCCAACTACATGGAAACTGAACAACCTGTCTTGAATGACTACTGGGTACATAACGAAATGAAGGCAGAAATAAAGATGTTCTTTGAAACCAACAGAACAAAGATACAAATATACCAGAATCTCTGGGACACATTTAAAGCAGTGCAGAGGGAAATTTATAGCACTAAATGCCCACAAGAGAAAGTAGGAAAGATCTAAATTGATACTCTAACATCGCACTAAAAGAATTAGAGAAGCAAGAGCAAACACATTCAAAGCTAGCAGAAGGCTAGAAATAACTAAGATCAGAGCAGAACTGAAGGAGATAGAGACACAAAACCCTCTCCAAAAACTTCAATGAATCCAGGAGTTGGTTTTGAAAAGATCAAATAAAATTGATAGACCACTAAAGACTAATAGAAGAAGAAAGAGAGAAGAATCAAATCACTAATTAAAATGATGCTGGATATCACCCAATTTGGCCAGAAATACAAACTACCATCAGAGAATACTATAAAATACCCCTACGCAAATAAACTGAAAACGTAGAAGAAAATGGATAATTTCCTGACACTTACATCCCCAAGACTAAACCAGGAAGAAGTTGAACTCCCTGAATAGACCAATAGCAGGCTCTGAAATTGAGGCAACAATCAATAGCCTACCAACCAAAAAAGTCCAGACCAGATGGATTCACACCTGAATCTACCAGGAGGCAAAGGAGGAGTTGGTACCATTCCTTCTGAAACTATTCCAATCAATGGCAGCAAGAGGGAATCCTCCCTAACTCATCTTTATGAGGCTGACATCATCCTGATACCAAAGCCTGGCAGAGATATAATAAAAAGAGAATTTTAGGATCAATATCCCGATGAACATCGATGCAAAAATCCTCACAAAAGGACGGCAAACTGGATTCAGCAAATACACGTGCTTATCCACTCACATCAAGTGGGGTTTCCAGATCCTGATGCAAGGCTGGTCTAACATCTGCAAACCACAAACATAATCCAGCACAGAAACGCAAAGACAAGAACCACATGGTTATCTCTAATAGATGCAGAAAAGGCTTTTGACAAAATTCAACAGCCCTTCATGCTAAAAACACTCAATAAATTCGTATTGATGGAACGTGACTCCCAAAAATAAGAAGAGTCATTTATGACAAACCTACAGCCCAAATATCATACTGAATGGGCAAAAACTGGAAAAATCTCTTGAAACTGGCAGCGGACAGGGATGCCCTCTCCTACCACTCCTATTCAACATAGTGTTGGAAGTTCTGGCTAGGGCAATTAGCAAGAGGAAAAAGAAATCAGGGCATTCAAAGTCGAAAAGAAGAAGCCAAATTGTCCCCGTTTGCAGATGACACGATTGTATAATTTAGAAAACCCCTACTGTTCCTTCCAAAATCTCCTTTTGCTGATAAGCAACTCAGCAAAGTCTCAGGATACAAAATTAATGTGCAAAAATCACAAGCATTCTTATACACCAGTAACAGACAAATAGAGAGCCAAACTGTGAAATTGAACTTCCATTCACAATTGCGCCAAAGAGAATCAAATACCTAGGAATCCAACTTTACAAGGGATGTAAAGGACCTCTTCTAAGGAGGAACTACAAACCACTGCTCAGTGAACTCAAAGAGACACAAACAAATGGAAGAACATACCATGCCTGGGCGGATAGGAAGAATCAATATCGTGAAATGGCCATACCACCCAAGGCAATTTTATAGGCAGGATTCAATGCCATCCCCACTGCCACTAATGAGTTTTCATGACAGACTGTAAAATTGCTTTAAATATATGGAACTACCTGCGATCTCCAGCACAACCCCAGTCAAAGAATAAAGTTGGGTATCACGCTGTTCGATTCTCACAACTATATTGTTAAGGTTACAGTAATCAAAATGTACTGGTACTAAAACAGAGATATAGATCATCGGAATGAACAACTCAGAATAATAATATCTATTAATATCTGATATCTGGACAACCCGAGAGAACAAGAAATGGGGAAAGGATTCCCCATTTACTGCTTGGGAAAATCGGTTGTATTGGTGCAGAAGTTGAACTGGATCCTTTTCTCTCACTTAAGGACGGTGTTCACTCGCGATTTGATCAGAGACCAAATGTTAGATCCAATACTACAAAATCCCAGATGGAAACCCCAGGCAGCAACGTCTATCCAGACACAGGCGGGCAAGGACCATGTCCAAAACGCCAAAAGCAACGCAGCAAAAAGCCAAAATTGACAAAATGGGATCCCATTAAAACTGAAAAGAGCTTCCCGCAATAAGCAAAGAAACTACCATCAGATGGAACAGCAACCTACAGAATGGGAGAAAATTTTGCCATCTACCATCCGCTGGACAAAGGGCTAATTCCAGAACCTACAAAGAACTTAAAAACAACGCATAAGAAAAACAAACAACCCCTATCAAAAAGCAAAAGGATATGAACAGACATTTCTCAAAAAGAAGCATTCATACAGCCAACAGACACATGAAAAAATGCTCATCATCACTGGCCATCAGAGAAATGCAAATCAAAACCACAATGAGATACCATCCTCACACCAGTTAGAATGGCCATCATTAAAGTCAGGAAACAACAGGTACGGAGAGGATGTGGAGAAATAGGAACACTTAATAATTGTTGGTGATCAAACTAGTTCAACCCATTATGGAAATCAGTATGGCGCATTCCTCAAGGATCTAGAACTAGATGTACCATATGGACCAAGCCATCCCATTACTGGGTATATACCTGTTGATTATAAATTATGCTGCTATAAAGACACACACACATGTATGCTTCTATTGCAGCACTATTCACAATAGCAAAGACTTGAATCAACCAAATGTCCATCAGTGACAGACTGATTAAGAAATGTAAGCACACATACATGGAATACTCATGCAGCCATCAAAAAGGATGAGTTTGTGTCCTTTGTAGGGCATGGATGCAGCTGGAAACCATCATCTCCAGCAAACCATCACAAGAACAGAAAAACTAAACACCTAAGTGTTCTCACTCATAGGTGGAACTGAACAATGAGATCACTTGACCTCGGAAGGGAACATCACACACCGGGCCTATCACGGGGAGGGGAGGGGAGGGACTGTACTGGGAGTTATACCCGATGTAAATGATGAGCTGATGGCAGCACACCAACAAGGCACAAGTATACATGTAACAAACCTGCATGGTATGCACATGTACCCTACAACTTACAGTTGTAATAAATAATTATAAATAAATTAAGAAAAAAAAAAAAAAGAATTTCCTTCTGCCAGATACCCTAAATCATCATTCTCAAGCTCAAATTTCCAGATTCCTAGATCTGTGCATGATGCAGCCTTCCTCTTTGCTAATACATAACAAAAGTGACCTTTGCTTCAGTTTCCAATAAGTTCCTCATTTCCATGTGAGACCTCCTGAGCCTGGCCTTCATTGTCAGCATTGTGAATACAACCATTTAACCAATCCTTAGAGATTTCCAAATTTTCCCTCATCTTCCTGTCTTCTTCTGAGCCCTCCACACACTTCCAACCTTTGCCCATTACCAGGTTCCAAATTGCTTCCACATTTTCTGATATCTCTATAACAATGCCCCACTTCTCTGTGTCAATTTTCTGTGTTAGTCCATTATCTCATTGGTATAGAGAAATGCACGACACTGGGTAATTTATAAAGAAAAGATATTTAATTAGCTTATGGTTCCACAGGCTGTACAGGAAGCATAATGCCGGCATCTGCTCACTTCTCAGGAAACCTCAAGAAACTTAAAATCATGATGCAAGGCAAAGGGGGGAGCTGGCACCTCACAAGGCCAGAGGAGGATGAAGAGACAGTGAGAAATGAGGTGCTACACACTTTTAAACAAGATCTCATGAAAGCTCTATCATGATAATGGCACCAAAGGGATGGTGCTGAACCAGTTACAAAGGATTCACCCCCATGATCTAATCACCTCCCACCAGGCCCCATTTCAAACACTGGGGATTACATTTGAGCATTAGATTTGGTTGAGGACACAGATCCAAACCATATCACCCTGTTTTATTTTAATTAATAAACTTTAATTTTTGAGCAATTTTAGGTTCATAGCAAAATTGAGCAGAAAATAGATAATTCTCATATAACCCTTGTCTTCACATATGCAAAACCTTCCTAACTACAAACTGGTATTTGAACACAGGTAAGATTTTTTTTGTATGATCTTGGACAAACCACTTACTCTGAACCTCAGTTTTCTCATCTATAAAATGAGGTTAATAATATTCACATAAAGTATCATCAAGAGGAGTAGAGACACTCTAAGTAACATGTTACATCGCACCTCATCCATAGCTAGTACTCAACATCTAAAAATACAAAAGGTTTATTTAACAACCAAATAATCTTGACAGGCTAGAGTAATAGGCTAAAAATAACAAAATGAAGCATAATAGGTATGTATTAGTTTTCTATGGCTGCTGAAACAAATCACCACAAACTTGGTGGTTTGAAACAACAAACACTTATTCTTCTACTGTTCTGGAAGTCAGAAACTGAAAATCAATTTCACTTGGCCAAAATCAATGTGTCAATAGGGCCACACTCTTTCCAGAGACTCTTGACTTTCCTGACTGCTAGAGCTGCATTCCTTGCATTCCTTTGCCCCTTCCTCCATCTTCAAAACCATCAGTATCATATCTTGTTTTAGTCACCACATTGCCTTCATCTTTGATCACACATCTCCTTCTGTCTCCCTCTTATAAAGACATGTATAACACCATTAGAGCTGTATTAGTCCATTCTTGCATTGCTATAAAGAAACACCTGAGAGTGGATAATTTATAAAGAAAATAGGTTTCATTGGCTCACAGTTGTGCAGGTTGTACAGGAAGCAGAGAGGCATCTGATTCTCAGAAAGTCTCAGAAAGCTTATAATCATAGTGTGAAATGGGAGAAGCTACTTCACATGGCAAAATCAGGAGCAAGAGAGAGAGGCAGGGAGATGCTATACACTTTTTAAACAACCAGATCTCATGAAAACTCACTAACGCAAAGACAGCAACAAAGGGATAGTGCTAAAACATTCATAAAAAATCCGCTCCCATGATCCAATCACTTCCACCAGGCCCCACCTCCAATACTGGGAATTACAATTCAATATGAGATATAGGTAGGGCTACATATCCAAATTATAACAGGGCCCAGTCGGATTGTCTAAGGATAATCTCCCCATCTCAAGATCCTTTATTTAAAAGGGACACCTGCAGAGTCCTTTCTACTACATAAGGTAACATTCACAGGTTCCAGGGAGTAGGGCTGGATATCGTCCAGAGCCAACCACAAGGTATAAAAGTAAAGTCACCATCTAGGTTAAAAAATAAACTGTTTCAAAAAAAAAAAAAAAAAAACTGTTTCAAGTTCAGAGTAGGGAAGAACCCTAGATAAACAGCAGATTATTTAAAAACAAGATTAGTAGATGCAATCAATGTGATCATCAGTGTGACTTGATTACAAAAAAAAAAAATACTACATGTATTTATCAAAAGAAGTAGAGGGTGCAGAGACAAGAGGCCTAGCTACATCACACTTAGAATATTATACAAGAGGCCTAGCTATATCACACTTAGAATATTATACAGCTATGTACCACACAACAATGTTTCAGTCAATGATGGACCCCATACACAAAGGTGGTCCCATAAAATTATAAGGGAGCTTAAAAATTCCTATCCCCTGGTGCCATCATAGCCACTGCAACATTGTAGCACAAGGCATTACTCACATGTTTCTGGTGATGCTGGTGTAAACAAACCTACTGTACTGCCATGCATATAAAAGTATATAGTACATACAATTACATATAGTACATACTTGATGATGATAATAAATGACTGTTACTAGTTTATGTATTTATTACATTATACTTTTTGTCACTGATTTATAGTATACCCCATCTACTTATTTTTAAAAGTTAACTGTAAAACAGCCTCAGGGAGGTCTTTCAGAAGGCATTCCAGAAGAAGGCATTGTTATCATAGGAGACAACAGCTCCATGTGTATTGTTGTCCCTGAAAACCTTCCAGTGGGAAAAGATGTAGAGGGTGAAGACAGTGAAACTGATTATCTTGACCTTGAATAGGCCTAGGCTAATGTACGTGTTTGTGTCTTAGCTTTTACAAAAAAAGTTTAAAAAGTAAAATATAAATAATTTTTAAAAGCTTATATAATAAGAATATAAAAAGGAAATATTTTGTACAGCTGTATATGTGTTTTTATTTCAAGTTAAGTGTTATTACAAAACAGTTAAAAAGGTTAAGAAAATTAAAAGTTTATGAAGTAAAAATGTTATACTAAGCTAAAATTAATTCTTATTGAAGAAAAATATTTTTAATACATTTAGTATAGCTTACGTGTACAGTGTTTTATAAAACTTACAGTAGTGTACAGTAATGTTTCAGACCTTCACATTCATTCACCACTAACTCATTGACTCACCTAGAGCCACTTCTAGTTCTGCAAGCTCCATTCATGGTAGGTATCCTATAGAGAAGTACCATTTTAAATGTTTTATACTATACTTTTATTGTCTCTTTTCTATGTTTAGATACACAAATACCATTGTATTACAATTGCCTATAGTATTCAGAACAGTAACATGCTGTACAGGTTTGTAGCCTAGGAGCAATAGGCTATACCATATAGCCTAGGTGTGTAGTAGGCTATACCATCTAGGTTTGTGTAAGTACGTTCTATGATGCTCACACAATGACAAAATTGCCTAATAATGCATTTCTTAGAATATATTCCCAACATTAAGTAACACAAGACAGAAGTTTGTTACCACAATTTAAAAAGAAACAATGAAAAACTGATGCATTTCTAGGGGGAAATAACTATGATCATGAAAGAACTAAAAAGTTAGATCCATAAAAATAACTAATATTTATGGTAAATATGCCAGGCACTGTTCTAAATATATTACTTATATTAGCTAATTTAATTATTTCAATAACTCTATGATGTAGATACTATGTGTTAATTGTCCCTATTTTCCAGAAGAACCAAGGCACAAATTAAGTAACTTGCTCAGAATCGCATACAATAGTAAACTTCAAGGCCAGGTTCAAACCCAGGTAATCCAGCTCTAGAGCCCACAACTTAGCTATATTGCTTTATTAACATAGCAGGAAATGGAAGAGCAATTTCAGAAGGTGAAAAAAAAATCCTTAAATAACTGAAGAATTATCAGGTAGAAGAGGAATTAGAATTAGTCTGTGTCATTATAAAAAGCAAGACCAAGACTAAGGGCTGAAAATTACCAATTTGAAGGAGTTCAATAGGTCATTCTGAATCTGCTTTGTCAGGTTATGTGTCTCCCATTAACAGAAATGATTAAGCAGAAGCTGAAAAAGAACACAAGGTAAGTATCCTATAGAGAAGTACCATTTTTAACCTTTTATGCAGTATTTTTACCATCCATGGAGCTTGTAGAACTAGAAGTTGCTCTGGGTGACTCAATGAGTGAGTGGCGAGTGAATGTAAGGGCATCCATCCACTGCTGAAAATGTTCTAGTATCTAGATAGAGTTGAGTACAAATCACTGCTGGCACTAAAGAAAACCCCACTATTGCAACCATGGTGGAAAGTAGGTCTGGGTAGTTTGCAGAAGTCCCCCCAGAGGAACTCTTACTACCACCCAAAAAGGCAGTCTTATCACCCTTTTGAGAGTCACTACCATAGATGATTTTTAAAGAGAGATTACAAGATTCAGCGGTAACTTGAAAGATTTTATGACTGTTAATTTTATCCAGCAGGCTGGGAATCTTACACAGGCTAATGTAAACATTATCACCGTCACCATCTCAACGATATATCTGGAGGCCACAGATCACATTAAGGCAATAGTCTCCAAATAGTTTTAAACATGACCCATAATAGCCAATACATTTTACATCATTACTAAGTGCAAAATTACTAAATAGTACTTCTCCTTACTATGTACCAATGCACTCTGATATTTTCTATTCCTATTTCAACTTTTAAAAATTACTGACCATAACACATGAAATTGATTTCATGACTCCAACCAATGGGTTTCAACTCACGGTATGAAATATTTTGAGCTAAGAGTAGTATTTACCTGTTGCCCCAAGTATTTCTGAAGTTTTCTACTGACACAAACAATAGTTTTCTGTACTCTCAGTTCCTTTATTGACTTTCAACTAATCTTCCTCCACCTTAGCTTAGCTACCCTGTCCTAGGTCAGATCCTAGACCTTTATCTGTAATGATATCACTTCCAAAGTCTCATTTTCATGCATACTACTTTCTATCACCCTTTTCTTTACAGGCTTTCTAGAATAGGAGCACTCCTAAAATTCTTTGATTGCACATCTATTCTGTTCATCTTGTCACCTTTGACTCTCGATCGCCCCTATGTCCTCTCATGTCTTTATTCAGTTTAGATTCTAAAATCCATCACCTTAATTATCCCTTGTAGATATCTTCAACTCCCTTGCCAGTCTCTGGCTTTGTCATACTGCCTTGGCAAACTGCCAACTTTAGTTAACTTCAATTAATCCTTCTTCTTTTTCAAACAATTCAGTACTAAAGCCATTAGGTAGAATAAAGCAAAAGCAAGAAAGATGTCCACAGTAGGGGGTGTGCCTGTGTTAGCTTAGCATAGGGTGTCAGTGCCCTAACAGGATGAGAAGGGCATTCACCTAGAGGGCATCCTGGTATGCCAGAGCCCAAGGGAGGTGAGAAGGGCATTGAGGATGAGGGGAACACACCTATTGTGGATGTCGGAGCTAAATGTAATGATGAAGGCATCCATTAGATTCAGAGAGCAGACCTAAAAAGAAGACTCAGAGACTGGGTGTGTTAGAGAGGGTGCCCACTTACAGGGACAGCCAGTGCATCAGAACCCTAGCAGGATAAGGGAGGTATCCATGCTCAGGGTGCTCTAGCTTGGGATATTAGAGCCCATGCAGAGTAAGGTGGGTATCCATGTTGGAGGCCAGCCCAGCATTGGGTATCAGAGCTGAAACAAGCTTAGGACCCTATCCTTGTGGAGGCGAAGCCTGGCATGAGTTATCAGAGTCAAAGAATGAAGAATGTCTTAGTCTGTTTGGGCTGCTATAACAAAATACCATAAACTGGGTAGCTTATAAACAACATAAATTTATTTCTCACAGTTCTGGAGACAGGAAAGTTCAAGATCGAGGCACCCACAAATTCAGTGCCTGATGATGGCCACTTCCTGGCTCACAGACAACCTTCTTTTCTCGGTAACCTCATATAGCTGAAGGAGCAAAGAAGTTATCTTGGATCTTTTATAATGGCAATAACTAACAACATTCGTGAAAACTCTGTGCTTATAACCTAATAACCTCCTAAAGGCCCCAACTCCTAACAGCCTCACATCAGTAATTAGGTTTCAACATATGGATTTCGGTGGGGGGCACAAACATTCAGACCACAGCAGTGAAAATGGTAACTGTGTGGAAAGGGTGTGCTGGAATGAGAGGTCAATTCCTGAACAAGATAAGGAGATTATCTGCATCCTGGTGGAAGTGAAAGATTGGTTACAAGGAAATTTCTCAAACAAGTAAATATATTAAGGAAAATAGAAGTCAGGTTTCTTATTGTTACAAAGAAAAAGAGAAAAACAAACCCTGTGATATAGGACTGGCTTTATAATTCATGGTTTTTAATATTTATAGATAAAAATAAATACAGATGTAAATACAGTGTGTGTAATCTTCAAAAGAGCCAAGGTCATAGAAGGCAAAGAAAGAGTAGGAAACTGTCCCAACTGAAGGATACTAAAAAGACATGACAGATAAATGTAACACATAATTTTGAAGTGATCTATGTTCCAAAAAAAAAAAAAAATTATTAACACAATTGGTAGAATGTGAATTAAATCTGAGGATTAGAATGTTATCTAATATCTAATATCTGATATCATTGTTACTTTGTTGCATGCTCTGTGATCATGTTGGAGAATGCCCTTGTTTGTGGGAAATATGTATTAAAATATTCAAGGGTGATAATGAATCAGGTCAGCAACTGACTCTCAAATGGTAGTTTTAAAAAGTTCTTTGTACTAGATGTCCAACGTTTCCCTAAATATGTGATTCTTTCAAAATCTTTTTTTTTTTTTCTTTTTTTGAGACAGGGTATAGCCCATACTGAAGTGCAATGGCACAATCATAGCTCACTATAACCTCGAACACCTGTGCTCAAGCGATCCTCCCATCTTATACTTCCGAGTAGCTGGGACTACAAGTGCTTCAAACCAGGCCTGGCTAATTTTTTATTTTTTGTATAGATGGGGTCTCACCATATTGCCCAGGCTGGTCTTCAACCCCTGGCCTCAAGTAATCCTTCAATCTCAGCCACAGAAACTGGGGTGTGAGCCACTACACCCAGCCTCCGAATCTTAAGAATAAAAACAAAATACCACAAAACCATGTTGATTTGGTTTCACATTTTTTATTTTTTTTATTTTTAATTTTTGTGAGTACATAGTAGGTGTATATGTTTATGGGGTAAATGAGATGTTTTGAAACAGGCATGCAATGTCAAGTAATTACATCAAAGAGAATAGGGCATCCATCTCCTCAAGTATTTATTCTTTGTGTTACAAACAGTACAATTATACTCTTTTAGTTATTTTTAAATTTACACTTAAGTTATTATTCACTACAATCACCCTGTTGTGCTAATAAATAGTAGGTCTTATTCATTCTAACTATTTTTTTGTATCCATCACTTATCTCTACCTTCCCACTCCCATCCTCTCACTACCTCTGTCAGCCTCTGGTAACCATCCTTCAACTATGTCCATGAGTTCAATTGTTTTAATTTTTAGATTCCACAAACAAGTGAGAACATGTGATGTTTGTCATTCTGTGATTGGCTTATTTCATGTAACATAATGATCTCTAGTTCCATCTACCTTGTTGCAAATAAGAGGATATCATTCTTTTTATGGCTGAATAATACTCTGTTGTGTATAAGTACCAGTTTTCTTTATCCCTTCATCTGTTGATGGACACTTAGGTTGCTTCCAACTCTTAGTTATTGTGAAAAGTGCTGCAAGAAACATGAGAGTGCAACTATCACTTAAATATACAGACTTCTATTCTTTGGGTATATACCCAGCAATGGGGCTGCTGGATCATATGGTAGCTCAATTTTCAGTTTTGTGAGGAACATCCAAACTATTCTGCATAGTGGTTGTAATAAGTTACATTGCCACCAACAGTGTACAAGGGTTCCCTTTTCTTCACATCCTCACGACCATTAGTTATTCTCTGTCATTTAAATATAAGCCATCTTAACTAGGGTGAGATGGCATCTCATTGCAGTTTTTATTTGTATTTCTCTGATGACCAATGATGTTGAGCACCTTCTCATATGCCTGTTTGCCATTTGTATGTCTTTTTTTAAGAAATGCCTATTAAAATATTTTGCCCATTTTTGATCAGATTATTTTTCCTATAGAGTTGTTTGAGCTCCTTATATATTCTGCTTATTAATCCCTTGTCAGATTCATAATTTGCAAATATTTTCTCTCATTCTGTGGATTGTCTCTTCACTTTATTGGTTGTACCCTTTGCAGTGCAGAAGCTTTTTAACTTGATGTGATCCCGTATGTTCATTTTCGCTTTGGCTACCTGTGCTTGTGGGGTACTGCTCAAAAAATCTTTGCCCAGATCATTTTCCTGCAGATTTTCTCCAATGTTTTCTTGTAATAATTTCATATTTTGAGGTCTTAGATTTAAGTCTTTCATCCATTTCAATTTGATTTTTGTATACGGCAAGAGTAGGGGTCTAGTTTCATTCTTCTGCATATGGATATCCAGTTTTTCCAGCACCATTAATGGAAGAGACTGGCTTTTCCCCAGTGTATGTTCTTAGCATCTTTGTTGAAAATGAGTTCAGTGTAAGACTGTGGATTTAATTCTGGGTTCTCTATTCTGTTCCATTGGTCTGTGTATCTGTTTTTATTCCAGTACCACAGTGTTTTGGTTACTATGATTCTGTAGTATAATATAATTTGAAGTCAAGTAATGTGATTCCTCTAGTTTTCTGCTTTTTGCTTAGAATAGCTTTGCATATTCTGGGTCTTTTTTCATGCCACATAAAGTTTAGGATTTTTTTTTTCTATTTATGTGAAGAATGTCGTTGGTATTTTGATAGGGATTGCATTGAATCTGTAGAGTACTGGGAGTGGTGTAGACATTTTAACAATATTGATTCTTCCAATCTATGAGCATGGAATATTTTTTCCATATTTTGGTGTCCTCTTCAATTTCTTTCATCAGTGTTTTATAGTTTTCATTATAGCAATCTTTCACTTCTTTGGTTAATTTGAGGTGTTTAATTTTATGTGTGGCTATTGTAAATGGGATTACTCTTTCAATTTCTTTTTCAGATTGTTCATCGCTGGCATATAGAAATGCTACTGAATGTTGTTATGTTGATTTTGTATCCTGAAACTTTACTGAATTTTTCACCATTTCTAGTAGATTTCTTGTGGAATTTTAAGGTTTTTCTAAATATAAGATCATATCATCTGCAAACAAGGATAATTTGATTTCTTCCATTCCAATGTAGATGCCCTTTATATCTTTCTCTTGTCTCATTGCTCCAGTTAGGAATTCCAGTAATATGTTGAATAACAGTGGTGACAGTGGGTATCCTTGTTGTGTTCCAGAATCTAGAGGAAAAGCTTTCAGTTTTTCCCCATTTAGTATGAAACCAGCTGAGGGTCTGTCATATATGGCTTTCATTATCTTGAGATAAGTTCCTTCTATCCCCTGTTCTTTTGCAGGTTTCCATCATGAAGTGATGTTGAATTTTATCACATGATTTTTCTGCATCAATCGAAATGACCATATGTTTTTTATCCTTCATTCTGTTGATATGATGTACGTCACTAATTGATATGTGTATTTTGAACTATTCTCACATCCCAGAGATAAACCCAATTTGGTCATGATGAATGATCTTTCTAATATATTGTTGAATTCAGTTTGTTAGAGTTTGTTGAGGATTTTTGCACCAACACTCATCAACAATATTGACCTCCAGTTTTCTTTTTGTTTTTTTTTGATACGTCTTTACCGGGTTTTGTTAGGGTAATACTGACCTCATAGAATGATTGTGGAAGTCCCCCCACTTCCTCCAATTTTTGGAATAGTTTGAGTAGGATTGCTTTTCATTCTTTAAAGGTTGGGTAGAATTCATCAGTGAAGTCATCAGGCCCCAGGCTTTTCTTTATCGGTAGACTTGTTATTACAGCTTTGATCTCATTACTTGTTATTGATCTGTTCAGGTTTTGGATATCTTTGTTGTTCAAGCTGGATAAGTTGTATGTGCCTAGGAAACTGTCCATTTCTCCTAAATTTTCCATTTTACTGACATATATAGCTCATCATAGTCACTAATGATCCTCTGAATTTCTGCAGTATCAGTTGTAATGTATCCTTTTTCACTTCTAACTTTATTAGTATCTTCTCTCCTTTTCTTAGTTTGGCTAAACGTTGGTAAATTTTGCTTAACTTTTCAAAAAAGTAACTTTTTGTTTCCTAGGTCTTTTGTATTGTTTTCTTCATTTCAATTCGATTTATTTCTACTCTGATCTTTATTATCAATTTTATTTTACTAATTTTGGGTTTGGTTTGTACTTGCTTTTCTAGTCCTTTAAGATGAATCACTAGATTATTTATTCCAAAGTTTTCCTCCTTTTTGATGCAGACACTTATAGATATATACTCCCCATTAGGACTGCTTTTGCTGTATCACACAGGTTTTGGTATGTTGTGTTTCCACTTTCATTTGTTTTCAGACATTTTTCAATTTCTTTCTTAATTTCTTCATTGACCACTGGTCATTCAGGAGCACACTGTTTAATTTCTGTGTAATTTGTATAGTTTCCAAAATTCCTCTTCTTATTGATTACTAGTTTTATTCCATTGTGGTTAGAGAAGATGTTTGATAATATTTCAATTTTTTGAGACTTGTTTTGTGACCTTACTTATGGTCTATCCTTGAGAATGATCCATGTGCTGAGAAAAAGAATGTGTATTCTGCAGCCATTGGATGACATGTTCTATAAATATCTATTAGATCCATTTGGCCTACAGTTTAGATTAAGTCTGATTATTTTTGTTGGTTTTCTGTCTGGAAAATCTGTCCAATGCTGGAATTGGGGTGTTGAAGTCTATAGCTATTATTGTATTGAGGTCCATCCCTCTCTTTAGCACCAATAACATTTTCTTTATACACCCGAATGCTCCAGTGTTGGGTGCATATACACTTTAAATTGTTACATCATCTTGTAGAATTGACCTCTTTATCATTTTATAGTGATCTGTGTTTCTTCTTATAGTTTTTGTCTTCAAATCTATTTTGTCTGATGTAAGTATAGCTATTCCAACTCTTTTTTTTGTTTCCATTGCCATTGAATATCTTTTTCGATCCCTTCATTTTCGGACTATGTGTGTCTTTATAGGTAATGTGTGTTTCATGTAGGCAACCGATCAATGGATCTTCTTTATTCATCCAATCAGTCTCTCTACATCTTTTGATTCAGGAGTTTAATCCATTTAACTTTGATGTTATTATTGATAAATAAGAAATTACTCATGTCAGTTTGAAATTTGTTTTCTGTTTGTTCTCTGATCTTCCTTTTCTTCTTTCTTTTCTTGCTGTCTTTCTTTTTCTTTTTTTAAAATTATTTTTATTATACTTTAAGTTCTAGGGTACATGTGCATAACGTGCAGGTTTGTTACATATGTATGCTTGTGCCATGTTGGTGTGCTGCACCAATCAACTCGTCAGCACCCATCAACTCGTCATTTACATCAGGTATAACTCCCAATGCAATCTCCTCCCCCACTGCAGATAGGCCCCAGTGTGTGATGATGTTCCCTTCCCGGAAGTCCAAGTGATTCTTATTGTTGTTCAGTTCCAACCTATGAGTGAGAACATGTGGCATTTGGTTTTCAATTTGTGATAGTTTGTTAAGAATGATGGTTTCTAGCTGCATCCATGTCCCTACAAAGGACACAAACTCATCCTTTTTATGGCTGCATAGTATTCCATGGTGTATATGTGCCACATTTTCTTAATCCAGTTCACTGATGGACATTTGTCACCTAAGTCTTTGCTATTGTGAACAGTGCCAATAAACATACGCGGTGCATGTGTCTTATAGCAGCATGACTTATAATCCTTTGGGTATATACCCAGTAATGGGATGGCTGGGTCATACGGTACTTCTAGCTCTAGATCCTTGAGGAATCGCCACATTGTTTTCCATAATGGTTGAACTAGTTTCATAATCCCACTAACAGTGTAAAAGTGTTCCTATTTCTCCACATCCTCTCTAGCACCTGTTGTTTCCTGACTTTTAATGATTGCCATTCTAACTGGTGTGAGATGGTATCTCATTGTGGTTTTGATTTGCATTTCTCTGATGGCCAGTGATGATGAGCATTTTTCATGTGTCTGTTGGCTGTATGAATGTCTTCTTTGAAAATGTCTGTTCCATCCTCTGCCCACTTTCTTGGATGGGTTTTTTTCTTGTAAATTTGATTGAATTCTTTGTAGCTTCTGTATATTAGCCCTTTGTCAGATGAGTTGATTGCAAAAAATTTTCTCCCATTCTGTAGGTCAGCTTCGTTCACTCTGATGGTAGTTTCTTTTGCTGTGCAGAAGCTCTTCTTGGCTTAATTAGGATCCCATTTGTCAATTATGGCTTTTGCTGCCATTGCTTTGTGTTTTAGACATGAAGTCCTTTGCCCATGCTCTATGTCCTGGAATGGTACCACCTAGGTTTTCTTCTAGGGTTTTTATGGTATTAGTCTAAATATTAAGTCTCAATCCATCTTGAATTA
The DNA here is from genome assembly GCF_008728515.1 of Papio anubis. Classification (NCBI taxonomy): domain Eukaryota; kingdom Metazoa; phylum Chordata; class Mammalia; order Primates; family Cercopithecidae; genus Papio; species Papio anubis. The sequence goes on along the minus strand of NC_044996.1, from coordinate 88,195,005 downwards.
ATTTTCAGATAAGGAGTAAGGGAAAGGATAAGGTTTCAGCTTTCTACTTATGGCTAGCCAATTTTCCTAGCACCATTTATTAAATAGGGAATCCTTTCCCATTTTTTGTTTCTCTCAGGTTTGTCAAAGATCAGATGGCTGTAGATGTGTGGTATTATTTCTGAGGACTCTGTTCTTGTTCCATTGGTCTATATCTCTTCTGCACCAGTACCCATGCTGTTTTGGTTACTGTAGCCTTTGTAGTAGAGTTTGGTCAGAAGTGATGCCTCCAGCTTTGTTCTCTCTCTTGACTTAAGATTGCCTTGAGATGCGGGCTCTTTTTGGTTCCATATGAACTTCTTAAAGCAGTTTTTGCAATTCTGTGAAGAAACTCATTGGTAGCTTGATGGGGATGGCAAATGAATCTATAACTAACCTGGGCAGTAAGGGCCATTTTCACGATATTGATTCTTCCTATCCATGAGCATGGTGGTTCTTCCATTTGTTTGTGTCCTCTTTTTATTTCACTGAGCAGTGGTTTGTAAATTCTCCTGAAGAGGTCCTTTACATCCCTGTAAGTTGGATTCCTAGGTATTTTATTCTCTTTTGAAGCAATTCAGAATGGAAGTTCATTCATGATTTGGTTCTCTGTTTGTCTGTTACTGGTGTATACTTAATGCTTGTGATTTTTGCACGCACTTGTATCCTGAGACTTTGTTGAAGGTTTATCAGCTTAAGGAGATTTTGTGGGCTGAGACAATGCGTTTTCTAAATATGTAATCATGTCATCTGCAAACAGGGACAATTTGACTTCTTTCTTTTCCTAACTGGAATAATTCTTTGATTTCTTTCTTCCTTTGCCTGATTGCCTCTAGGCCAGAACTTCCAACACTATGTTGAATAGGAGTGGTGAGAGAGGGCATCCCGTCTTGTGCCAGTTTTCAAAGGGAATTTTTCCAGTTTTTGCCCATTCAGTATGATATTGGCTGTGGGTTTGTCATGCAAATAGCTCTTATTATTTTGAGGTAATGCCCATCAATACCTAATTTATTGAGAGTTTTTAGCATGAAGGGCTGTTGAATTTTGTCAAAGCCTTTTCTGCATCTTATTGAGATAATCATGTGTTTCTTTTGTCTTGGTTCTGTTTATGCTGGATTATGTTTATTGATTTGCTATCGTTGAACCAGCCTTACATCCCAGGGATGAAGCCCACTGGATCATGGTGGATAAGCTTTTGATGTGCTGCTGAACTGGGTTTGCCAGTATTTTATTGAGGATTTTGCATCGAGGTTCATCAAGGATATTGGTCTAAAAATTTCTTCTTTTGTTGTGTCTCTGCCAGGCTTTGGTATCCGATGATGTTGGCCTCTATAAAATGAGTTAGGGAGGATTCTTTCTATTCATTGGAATAGTTTCAGAACCAATGGTACCAGCTCCTTGTACCTCTGGTAGAATTCAGCTGTGAATCCATCTGGTCCTGGACTTTTGATGCAGGTATTATTAATTATTGCCTCAATTTCAGAGCCTGCTATTGGTCTATTCAGGGATTCAACTTTTCCTGGTTTAGTCTTTAAGAGTGTAATGGTCCAGGAAATTATCCATTTCTTCTAGATTTCTAGTTTATCAGTAGAGGTGTTTTACAGTATTCCTCTGATGGTAGTTTGTATTTCTGTGGGGTCGGTGGTGATATCCCTTTATCATTTTTATTATGTCAGATGATTCTTTCTCTCTCTTTTCTTCCTATTAATCTTGCTAGTAGTTTGTCAATTTTGTGTTGATCTTTTCAAAACCAACTCCTGATTCATTGATTTTTGAGAGTATTTTGTGGTTCTATCTCCTTCAGTTCTGTCTTATTCCTGCTATTTCTTTTTGCCTTCTGCTAGTTTCTTCGAATGTGTTTTGTTTTGTTTCTCTTAGTTCTTTTTAATTGTGATGTTAGAGTGTCAATTTTGTGATCTTTCCTTGCTTTCTTGTGGGCATTTAGTGCTATAAATTTCCCTCTACATTAATTGCTTTAAATGTGTCCCAGACATTCTGGTATGTTGTATCTTTTGTTCTCATTGGTTCTCCTAAAGAACATCTTTATTTCTGCCTCATTTCGCTATGTAAATCTTAGTAGTCATTCAGGAGCAGGTTGTTCAGTTTCCATGTAGTTGAGCAGTTTGATTGAGTTTCTTAGTCCTGAGTTCTAGTTTGATTGCACTGTGGTTTGAGAGACAGTTTGTTATAATTTCTGTTCTTATACATTTCTGAGGAGTGCCTTACTTCCAATTATGTGGTCAATTTTGGAATAAGTGCGATGTGGTGCTGAGAAGAATGTATATTCTGTTGATTTGGGGTGGAGAGTTCATAGATGTTCATTAGGTCTGCCTGCTGCAGAAAAGGAGTTCACCCTGGATATCTCGTTAACTTTCTGTCTCATGATCTGTCTAATGCTGGACAGTGGAGTACTTCAAATCTCCCATTATCATTGTATGGGAGTCTAAGTCTCTTTGTAAGTCTCTATGACTTGCTTTATGAATCTGGGTGCTCCTGTATTGCATATATATTTAGATAGTTAGCTCTTCCTGTTGGAATTGATCCCTTTACCATTATATGTAATGGCCTTCTTTGTCTCTCTTTTGATCTTTGATGGTTTAAAAGTCTGTTTTTATCAGAGACTAGGATTGTAAGTCCTGCTTTTTTTTTTTCTCCATTTGCTTGGTAGACCTTCCTCCATCCCTTTATTTGTAGTTTCCTCTATGTATGGTTCTCTCAGACAGAGATGGGTCTCCTGAATACAGCAGACTGGATGGGTCTTGACTCTTATCTAGTTTGCCAGTCCTGTGTCTTTTAATTGGAGCATTTTAGCCCATTTACATTTAAGGTTAATATTGTTATGTGTGAACTTGATCCTGCCATTATGATATTAACTGGTTATTTTGCTCTAGTTGATGTAGTTTTCCTAGCCTCGATGGTCTCTTTACATTTTGGCATGTTTTTGCAATGGCTGGTACCCAGTTGTTACTTTCCATGTTTAGTGCTTCCTTCAAGGTCTCTTTGTAAGGCAGGCCTTGTGGTGACAGAATCTCTAAGCATTTGCTTATCTGTAAAGGATTTTATTTCTCCTTCACTTATGAAACTTAGTTTATTGATAGAAATTTGGGTTGAAAATTTTTCTATTTATTTATTTTAAGAATGTTGAATATTGGCCCCACTCTCTTCTTGGCTTGGAGTTTCTCACAGAGATCTGCAGTTAGTCTGATGGGCTTCCCTTGTGGGTAACCTGGACCTTCTCTTGGCTGCCGATAAGATTTTTTCCTTCATTTCAACTGTAGTGAATCTGGCAATTATGTGTCTTGGAATTGCTCTTTCGTGGAGTATCTTTGTATGCTTCTGTATTTCCTGGATTTGAATGTTGGCCTGCCCTACTAGGTTCGAAGTTCTCCTGGATGATATCCTGAAGAGTGTTTTCTTCTTAAACTTGGTTCCATTTTCCCTCCTCACTTCTGTGAGACACCCCAAGTAATCAGACGATTTGGTCTTTTTTACATAATCCCATACTTCTTGCAGGCTAGCTTCTCGCTTATTTCATTCATTTGATCCTCAATCGCTGATACTTTTCTTCCAGTTGACGCCGCTTTACTGCAGTTTGTGACGACACGTGATTTCTCGTGGTCATGAGCCATCTCTGTCATTTCATTTATGACCTCTCTGCATTTAATTATCGAAGCATCACCTTCCACTTTTTTCAAGATTTCGGTTTCTTTGCGCTTGCAATGCACTCCTCCTTTAGCTCTGGAGGAAGTTTGATGGACTGGCCTTCTTCCCCATCTCATTAAAGCCATTCTCCATCCAGCTTTGATCCGCTGGTTGGCGAGTGAGTTGCATTCCTTTGCAGGAGATGTGCTCTTATTTTTTGACTTCCAGCTTTTTCTGGTTCTGCTTTTTCCCCCATCTTAGGAGCCTGATTCTGTTCTGGTCTTTGATGATGGTGACGCATCGATGGGGTTTTCTTTAGTGTAGGTGTCCTTCCTGTTTGATAGTTTTCCTTCTAACAGTCAGGATCCTCGGCTGTAGGTCTGTTGAGATTGCTTGAGGTCCACTCCAGACCCTGTTTGCCTGGGTATCAGCAGCAGAGGCTGCAGAAGATAGAATACTGCTGGAACAGCGAAAAGTGTACCTGATTCTTTCTTGAAGCTTCCTCTCAGGGGTGTACTCACCCTGTGAGGTGTGGGGTGTCAGACTGCCCCAGGTGCATGATGCTGTCCTCCAGTTAGGCTAACACTTCCAGGGGTCAGGGACCCACTTGAGCAGGCAGTCTGTCCCTTTCTCAGATCTCAACCTCGCGGCTGGGAGATCCACTGCTCTTCAAGCTGTCAGGCAGAGTCCTTCGCGTCTGCATAGGTTTCTGCTGCTGTTTGTTGTTGTTGTTGTTGTTTAGCTGTGCCCTGTCCCCAGAGGTGGAGTCTACAGAAACAGGCAGGTTTCTTTGAGCTGCTGTGAGCTCCACCCAGTTGGAGCTTCCCAGCGGCTTTGTTTACCTAGTTAAGCCTCAGCAATGGCGGGTGCCCCTCCCCCAGTCTCGCTGCTGCCTTGCCGCGAGATCGCAGACTGCTGTGCTAGAAATGAGGGAGGCTCCGTGGGCGTGGGACCCTCCCAGCCAGGTGTGGGGTATAATCTCCTGGTGTGCTCATTTGCTTAAAGCGCAGTATTGGGGTGGGAGTTATCCGATTTTCCAGGTGTTGTGTGTCTCAGTTCCCCTGGCTAGGGAAAGGGAATCCCTTCCCCCTCGCGCTTCCCAGGTGAGGCGATGCCTCGCCCTGCTTCAGCTCTCACTGGTCGGGCTGCAGCAGCTGACCAGCACCGATTGTCCGGCACTCCCTAGTGAGATGACCCCAGTACCTCAGTTGAAAATGCAGAAATAACCGGTCTTCTGTGTAGCTCGCGCTGGGAGTTGGAGACTGGAGCTGTTCCTATTTGGCCATCTTGCCCCCCCCTCCGCCCCCCGTCTTTCTTTACTGAAGGTGACTTTCTCTGGTGATATAATTTAGTTTATTTAATTTTTATTTTTTTGTATCCATATGTTTTATAGTTCAAGGTTTACCATTAGGATTGCAAAACTATCTTATAATCCATTATTCTAACCTGATAACTACTTAATGGTCTTTGCATTAAAAAAAAGTAAAAAGAAAATTAATAGAAACTCTATTACTTAACTTTGTCCCCTGCTTTTTAACTTTTTACTGTTTTATTGATATTATACTGTCTACATCTTAAAAAGTTTTTAGTTATTATTTATGATTGACTCATCATTTAGTCTCTCTACTTAAGATATGAGCAGTTTACACACCACAGTGACATGTTATAATATTCTGTGTTTTTCTGTGTACTTACTATTACCAGTGAGTTTTGTACCTTCAGGTGATTACTTATTGCTTATTAACATCTTTTTCTTTCTAGTTGAATTACTCCCTTTAGCACTTCTTCTAGGATAGGTCTGTTATTGATTAAATCCCTTAGTTTTTATTTGTCTGGCAAAGCCTTTGTTTCTCCAGGTTTGAAGGATATTTTCACCAGATATACTATTCTAGGGTGAGAGTTTTTTCCCTTCTGCACTTTTAATACATCATGCCCTCTCTCCTGGCCTGTAAGGTTTCCACTGAAATGTCTGCTGCCACATATTTTTACATTCCATTGTATGTTAATTGTTTCTTTTCTCTTGATGCTTTTAGGATTTTTTCTTTATCCTTGACCTTTGGGAGCTTGATTATTAAATACCTCAAGTTAGTCTTCTTTCAGTTAAATCTTCTTGGTGTTCTATAAACTTCTTGTACTTGGATATTAATATCTTGTTCTAGGTTTGAGACTTGTCTGTTATTATCTCTTTGAATAAACTTTCTACCCCTATCTCTTTCTTTCTCTACCTCTTTGTTAAGGTCACTAGATTTGGCCCTTAGAGGATATTTTTTAGATCCCATAGGTGTGATTCATTTTTTTTCTTTTGTCTCCTCTAAATATGTACTTTCAAATAGCCTGTCTTCAAGCTCATTACTTTTCCTTCTGCTTGGTCAGTTGTGCTGTTGTGAGACTCTGATGCATTCTTTAGTATGTCAACTGAATTTTTGAGCTCCAGAGTTTCTGCTTAATTTTTAAAAATTATTTTAATTGCTTTATTAAATATATCTGAGAGAAATCCGCATTCCAGCTCTGTGTTATCTTCAATTTCTTTGAGTTTCCTCAACACAGCTATTTTGAATTCTCTGTCTGAAAGAGCATGTATCTCTGTTTATTGGGATTAGCCCCTGGTGGCTTATTTAGTTCACCTAGTGAGGTCATGCTTTCCTGGATAGTGTTGATGCTAGTATACGTTCTTTGGTGTCTGGGTATTGAAGAGTTAAGGATTTATTGTAGTCTTCATTGTCTGAGTTTGTTTGTTCTTTTCCTTCTTGGGAAGGCTTTCCAGATATTTGAAAGTACTTATGTGTTGTGTTCTAATCTGTATCTGCTTTTGTGGGCAACCCAAGCCCAGTAACACAGTGGTTCTTGCAGACTTACAGAGGTACTGCCTTGATGGTCTTGGACAAGACCCAGAAAAATTCTTTGGATTACCAGGCAGATGCTTGTTCTTTTCCCTTTCTTTCCTCTACACAGAGTCTCTTTCTGTGCTCTGAGCCACTTATAGGTGGGAGTAGAGTGACACAAGCACCCCTGTGGCCACCACCACTATGACTGTGCTGGGTCAGACCTGAGTCCAGTACAGCACTAGGTCTCACCCAAGGCCTGATGTAACCACTCCTTGGTTACTGCCTATGTTCACTCCAAGCCCTGCAGCTCTTTAATTAGAAGGTGGCAAAGCAATCCAGGCCAGGCCTGCATCCTTCCCTTCAGGGCAGTGAGGTCCCTCAGGTCCCAGGTGAGTCCAGAGGTGCCATCCCGTTGTCAGGGACTGAAGTAAAAAACCTTAGATGTCCATCTAGTGTTCTCTTGTACTGCCACTGAGTTGGCATTCAAATCACATGACACAGTCATTATGTAAAGTGAAATAAGCCAGGAAGAAAAAGAGAAACATCACACGTTTTCACTTATTTGTGGGATCTAAAATTCAAAACAATTGAACTTGTAGAGATATAGAGTAGAAGGATGGTTATCAGAGGCTAAGAAGGGTAGTAGGGGTTTTTGGGGAAAGTGAGGATGATTCATCGATACAAAAATTAGAAAGAAAGAATGAATGAGCCCTAATATTTGATAGCAAAAAATGGTGACTATAATGAATAATAATTTAATTGTACATTTTAAATTAACTAAAAAAGTATAATTGGATTGTTTTAACACAAAGGATAAATGCTTGAGGGTATGGATGACCCATTTTCCATGATGTGACTATTATGTCTTACATGTCTATATCAAAATATCTCATGTACCTCATTACTATATATACCTACTATGTACCCACAAAAATTAAAAATTAAAACAAAAGAAAATTCCTCCAAAGAGTTGTCTATTCTCTGTGTCTCCATACCATGTATTGTCACTCTCTTGTCACACTTCAATCAATCTTTGATTTCAAGCCTCCAACTGAAATCTCTCTCACTAAGGTCACTGATAATCTCCATATTGTCAAATCCTATAGTCAATCCTCAAATCACATTTAGTTTGATCGCTCAGCAACATTTGTGACAATTGATTTTGCCCTCATTCTGGAAATACTTCCCTTGGATTTCATGACAATAATTTCTTCTTAGGTTCCTCCTACCTTACTAGCTACTCATTCTCATCTCTTTCACTCGATTCTTTTCCTTCCTGAACTTGAAATGTTGGAATGTGCCAGAGCCGGTCCTTGGACTCATTCTCTATCTATACTTATTCACTAAGTCATTGTACTGAGTCTCTCACAGCTATATTTACAACTTATAATCTGATGATTTCCAAATTTATATCTCCATCCTTGAAATACATATTTGTAAGTCCAACTTTGTAATAGACATTATCACTCACATATCTCAAACTTAACAAACTCTTAATTCCCAGCCCTAGTCCTACCAAACCTGGTCTTCCTCCATTGTCTCCCTTCTTGGTAGATGCTGCCACCACTAACTTTGTTGCTTAGGATAAAACCCTTGGAACGACCCTTGAGTCTCTTTCACTCACATCCAAAATGCAATCCATCACCAAATCTTGTTAGTTTCACCATTAATATATATCCAGAAACGCTGGAACAAGATATTGTAAACTTACTTTTCCATGCTACCATCCTCTAAATTCAAGTAAATACTCTGGAAATTACTGAACAGAAAAAATAAAAGGACTCTGAAATATGGTAAGAAACTATATGAGTTAGCAACCTAAAGATTTGAGGAATAAGAATGCTATGATTTCCCTGAGTTTTCTTTTTACCTCCTAAATATCTCAGACTAGGCACTGGGGACACCTGCAATCCAGTACTGCCAACAGGCATAAACAACAAAAACAAAAACAAAAACAAACTTAACCTTGCTTTCTCTGATCTATGTTCTGATAAAAAGCCCAACAGAGACCTAGCAGACAGCCCCAACTCCTGTTCTACAACCAAAGTACCTGAGAATAACCTGATTTGCACAGAGAGGCAGCTGCAAAGCTCCTGGAAAATCCAGCTTCCACCCACAACGAGGTCATCAGCAGGTGAACTGATCTGCCCACATAAGTAGTTTCAGAACCCTGATGGGCCATCTTAACTCCTGATACACAACTAGGACACTGACAGCTCACAGGAGTACCAGTGAAGCTCCAGCAGTCCAACCCAACACCTATAGTGCTCAACACCTGTAGTGCTTGCAGGCTAAACACCTGCAGTGTTTGCAGGCTGGTCTACCTGCAGTGGAAGCAGAGAAGGGCTGGTCCACCCAATTTCCATTCCAAACCCAGGGCACCATCATCTCTTAGTCCTCTATTAATTGGCACAAGAAGACTCAGTCCCCGTAGCTTCTGACTCAACCCCTACAGGATAACATGGCTCAATGACACCAGGTGGCCCAGCAGAGTGCTTTGTGCCATGGCAGATGGCACTAATAGGGAATAAATGGAAACTGAAGCACCATCAGAAAGACAAAATACATCAGAATGGTTCTGAAAACTAAATTGTCATTAGACCTAAAACCCACAAAAATAGGTCAGAACCTATATTCTAAACCTAAACAGGATCACTGCTTGCTAAAATAGATTTAAGAATCAAGAAATTCCTAAAATAGTAACCAAAATATCCGTGATAAAATGGAAAATCATTCCTTATGCAAAGAACAAGGAAAACTACAATTTGACTGAGAAAACATAGTTAACTGATATTAATACCAATATTATTCTGAAGTTGGAGTCAACTGATAAGAAAATTAAAACCGCTCTCATAAAAATGCTTCCACAAGTAATTAAAAATATCTTTAAACAAATGCAAACAGAATATCTCAACAAAGATAAAGGAGTTATTTATTTTTTAAAAAGAACCAAATGTAAATTATAAAATTCAAAAATACAAATAGCCAAAATAAAATTTAAAACTCATCAGATGGACTCAATATTAGATTAGAGGTGAGGAACAGAATCAGTGAAGTTAAAGACATATCAACAAAACTTATTCAATCCAAACAAAGAGAAAGTATCATGAAAAAGAAACAAAAAGAAGAGAGCCTCAGGGATCTGTGGAACAATAACAAAAGACAGGACCACTGTCTGTTGTTATCAGAATCCCAGTAGGAGATGAGAAAGAATGTGGGGCTGAAATAGTAGTTAAATAATAACAAGAAACAGGGGTAACAAGCCAGGCATGGTGGCTCATTCCTGTAATCCCAGTCCTTTGGAAGATTGAGTTGGAAGAATTGCTTGAGGCCAGGAGTTTGAGACCAGCCTGGGCATGTTGAGACCTGATATCTACAAAAATGAAACAAAAATCAGCCAGGCATGGTGGCACATGCCTGTAGTCTTAGCTACAGGGCCACATGAGGCCAGGAGTTCAAGGCTGCAGTGAGCTCTGCTCACGCCACTGCACTCCAGCAGCCTAGGTGACAGAGCAAGACCCTGAAAAAAAAGAGAGAAGAAAGAAAGAAAAGAAAGAAAAGAAAGAAAGAAAAAGAAAGAAAGAGAAAGAAAGAGAAAGAAAGAAAGAGAAAGAAAGAAAGAAAGAAAGAAAGAAAGAAAGAAAAGAAAAGAAAAGAAAAGAAAAGAAAAGAAAAGAAAAGAAAAGAAAAAAGAAAAAAGAAAAGAAAAGAAGGAAGGAAGGAAAGAAGGAAGGAAGGAAGGAAAGAAGGAAGGGAAGGAAGGAGGAGAGGAGGAAAGGAGGAAAGGAAGAAAGGAGGAAGGAAGGAAGGAAGGAAGGAAGGAAGGAAGGAAGGAAGGAAGGAAGGAAGGAAGGAAGGAAGGGAAAAAAGAGAAGAAGAAACAAAAGTAACAAAAAGAAAACAAATAATAAAATAGAGACTGGTGATGTCAGGAATATGGCAAAATAGAAAGTCAGAAAACTTCTTCCCCCAAAGGAGACACCAATTCAACAAGCAAAAATACACAGATCAATTCCCTTCAAGAGAAATCCAGAAACTAGTTAAAAGGCTCCTGCATCACAGACAAGCTAAAACCAGCCACACTGAAGCTGGTAAGAAAATTAATGGTACTCACTCGCCATGGTCTCTCTGCCCAGCTCAGTATAGCATGATCAGCAGAAAACTCCCAATTCTTGGCTTCTTCCTAGAGAGAAAAAGAAGAAGGCTGAAACATATGTCCAATAGGAAGACTTTTTCAGGGGAAGGCTGAGGAAATAATTTCTGTCTTCCCTGTATCTGGAGACTCGTGAAAAAGTGTGCTAGGTTGAAGGCTACTGAGAACAAGGGCAAAAGTTTAGACAAAAAGCACTCACTCACCATACTCCCTCCTCCCAGCTCAGCATAGAACGAGAGGGTGAAACTCCCAACTCTCAGCTTCTCTCTAGGAAGGGAAAAAGTTGTGGCATGCGTCCCACATTCTGTCTTTTTGGGGGGACTGCTCGAGAAATGGGTTTCTGTCTCATCGCTCTGAGAAGGTGGACAGGGCTGGCATACTCTAGATGTCTGGGGGATGCTGAAAACAAGAGAGATGTAAGTGATTTGCTGCTATTCCACAGGACATGCAGTAGAGAAGACAGATGTTAACACAGCTCAAAGGCTTCTCCTTCAGGGAGGGGAGACAGAAGAGTAAAGTGTGTGTTCAACATTATAGCTTTTGGGGGTCTGACCAAGAAACTTGTTTTACTTTAAAACAGACTTTAATTTATTTTACTAGATAAAAAGCACTGATATGGTTCAGTACACTCTAGAAGCCTGGGGGAAACTAAGAACTAAAGGGAGATGTGAACTAATAAATCTCTTTAATTAAAAATTTGCATATACAAGTCCAGAGAAGAAATATACACATAAAATGTCTGAAAGGACCCTCTAATTAGGCTGACTTGTGAAGGTCTTTCCTTGCACAAAGCCAGCCTATAAAGATTTGGAGAGGTGGTCATTTTCCTAAATGCATGGATCCAACATAAAGGTACAAAGCAAACAAGGAAACAAGAAAACATGGCACAAAGCCAAAACAACAAAATAAGTCTCCAGGAACTGACCCTAAAGTAAAGGAGACATATGAATTATTTGACAAACAATTCAAATATCCATCATAAAGATGCTCAACAAGCTCAGAATATGATACATAAATAAAATGAAAATAACAAATCAACTGAAAACATAAAAGGAGCCCAACAGAAAATTACGAGCTAAAGAATACAATAAGCGAACTGAAAAATTCACTAGACAGTTTGAACATCACACTTGATCAACCAGAAGAAGGAAGCCACAAACTTGAATACAGGTAATTTGAAATTATTAGTGAGAGAAACAAAAATAATAAAAAAGAAGTGCAGAAAGTCTAAAAGGACTTATGGGACACAATCAAGTGGATCAATATATGCATTATGATATTAAAAGAAAAAGAAGAGACATAAAGGGACAAACATTTATTTAAAGAAACAATGGCCTAAATATCCAAAATCTGGGAAACAATATGGACATCTAGACTCAAGAAGCCCAACAGAACCCAACTAATAGGAAACCAAAGGACTTCAAACTGACAACATTATGGCTAAATTGTCAAATGTCAAAGACAAAGAGAAAATTTTTAAAGAAGAAGTGACTCATGACATATAAGAGAGTCCCATAAAACTATCAGTAGATTTATCAGCAGAAACCTTGCAGGTTAGAAAAGAATGATGTGATAGATTTGAAGTAATAAAAAAAACCTATTAACTAACAATATTATATCCAGAAAAACTGTCTTTCTAAATAGAAAGAGAAATGATTTCCCATATAAACAAAAGCAGAGAGAGTTCATCACCACTAGATGTGCCTTATGAAAAAATGCTAAAGTGAGTCCTTTGAAGCTGATATGAAAGGATAATAGAAAACAGCACAAAGACAAATGAAAGTATAACCTCCACTGCTAAAAGTAAACATATGGACAAAACAAAATATTATAATACTGTAGAAGCTAGGCAAGATGGCTGACTAGATGCATCCAGGTGAACCAGCTGCCACTGAGGGACTGGGACAACTGGTGCACTTCTAACAGATCTTCAGAGGTATGGCACTAAGAGTGGATGGAGGAAAGACCAGAAGCTTGGCTGAAGGAGGAGGAAGCTGGAAACCCTGCACAGGGCGACAGTGCAGCAGAACTTGTTCTTGGCCTCTGCCAACTCTGGGAGAATGGGTGAGTTGAACTGGCAAGAAGCAACATGCTCTAAAATGGGCTTCTGGAATTCTGGCAGGAGGAGACTCCCTCCCACCATGGACACTTGAGTTGACAGGGAAAGCCATTAGAGAAGTGGTAGGGGCAGCACTCCAGCTGGTGTAGAGCCCAGAGGGTTTGATGTGGGAATGTCTATAGTGAAGTGCAGCCAGGGATGGCCATCTTCCTAGGCTCAACTTGCTTCCATAGGAAACTTTAGTCCTAGGGGAACTGTCCATACCTGAACTCTATAGAATTTTCTTGCCCATTACACAAAACTGGTCCAATCTGAACACCCCTTGGTCTGCTGGCCTCTCCCAGGGCCTCAGCCTGGCTGGACTTGCTTGCAGTGTGACTTCAGGTGCCCTGGGGGCCTACATTGTAGCTCTTGCACTGGTGAACCATGCCTGACCAGAAAAGAGTTCCAGCAGAGTGACCCCCACCAACACGTAACAGCCTGTCCCCTCCCACACTCCACTGCAGCTTCCCACGAGAGCATGGACACCTCCCCCCCCCGCCATTGCTTTGCCACTATGCATGTGCATGGACAGACTTTGCCTTCTCTGTCCCACCATTCTGTGTGTGTGTGTGTGCATGTGTGTGTATGTGTGTGTTTGTGTACGTATACCTTGCACTGCCACTGCTGCCAGTGTGATTGCATTATTCCTCCCATCCCCCAACCATATGGCCATTGCAGTCAGAGTCTTTGCAGGCACAGAGCCTGTTAGCACCACTCCTATCAGCATCTTGCCTCTGGGCTAACACTGCCACTGGAGTAAAACTAGGCTTAGAAAACAAATGACACTCTGCCACCCTGAGAGGCCACCTCTACCTGTGTGAATGTGCACAGGGGGCACACACCGTATTGCTTCTGCCAACACCCCACCTCTGTGCTGACAACAACACTGGCATGACGAGGTGCACTATAACAAGTAGGGGTCCCCCCAGTGCCCAAGCCATGCTACCTCCTCTGCCTCTGCAAACACCCATATGGAGGCCTGCACCCTGGCACCTGCTAATGCCCTGTGGTAGCCAACAAGCATGTTGCTGCTGCCACTGCTGCTTGGACATGTGAACAAGAACAGATCTCACTGCCACAACCCCATGAAATTCTTTGGCTGCCGCCACCCATCAGAGTGAGCCCTGCCCCCTAATATCTTCAGAAACAAAGCAAGTTGACTGTACCCACCAAATACCACAAACTATCAAGGTCATCAAATAGGATAAGAGAAAAACAATTCATCCACAGGACAGCAACCTCAAAGAATAAAGGAACATCAGCCCATAAAGATGAGAAAGAACCAGCACAAGAAACCTGACAGCTTAAAAAGCCAGAGTGCTTTCTTTCCTACAAATTATCACAGTAGCCTTCTAGCAAGGTTTCTGAACCAGGCCGAGATGGCTGAAATTACAGAAACAACATTAGAAATGTGGACATGTGGAGGGGGGAGGGGGGAGGGATTGCATTGGGAGTTATACCTGATGTAAATGACGAGTTGTTGGGTGCTGACGAGTTGATGGGTGCAGCACAGCAACATGGCACAAGTATACATATGTAACAAACCTGCACATGTACCTAGGGTACAAACCATGCATATGTACCCTAGAACTTAAAGTATAATAATAATAATAATAATAATAATAATAATAATAATAATAATAAAAGAAAAAAAAAAAAGAAAGAAATGTGGACTGGAATGTTACAGAAACTGACAGGCAAAATAGCCAGCATAAAAAACAATATAACTAATCTGATAGAGCTGAAAACACACGCTACAAGAATTTCATAATGCAATCACAAGAATTAATAGCAGAATGGACCAAGAGGAAGAAAGAATCAGAGCTTGAAGACTGCCTTTCTGAAATAAGATAGTCAGAAAAGAATAAAGAAAAAAGAATGAAAATGAATGAACAAAACTTATGAGAAATATGAGATTATGTAAAGAGACCAAATCCATAACCCATCGGTGTCCTTGAGATGAAGAGAATGGAAGCAACTGGGAAATTATATATCAAGATATCATCCATGAGAACTTTCCCAACTTAGCTAGGGAGGCCAATATTCAAATTCAGGAAATGCAGAGATCCCACACAAGATAATTCACAAGAAGATCATCATCAAGACACATACCCATGAGATTCTCCAAGGTCAAGATGAAGGAAAAAATGTTAAAGGCAGCTAGAGAGAAAGGTCAGGTCACATACAAAGAGAAGCCCATCAGACTAACAGTGGACCTCTCAGCAGGAACCCTACAAGCCAGAAGAAAATTGGGAGCCAATATTCAACATTCTTAAAGAAAAGAAATGTCAGTCAAAATTTTCATATCCAGCAAAACTAAGCTTTATATGCAAACAAGAAAAAGATCCTTTCCAGAAAAGCAAAGGCTTAGGAAATTTGTTACCACCAGACATGCCTTACAAGAGCTCCTGAAGGAAACACTACAAATCAAAAGGAAAGATCATTACAAGCCACTTCAAGAACACATTTAAGTACATAGACCAGTGACAACAAAAAGCAACCACAAAAACAAGTCTATATAATAACTAGCTAACATAATGACAGGAGAAAATCCACACATAACAATATCAACCTTGAATGGAAATGGGCTAAATTCCTCAACTAAAAGGCACAGGCAGGCTGGATAAAGAAGAAAGGCCCAATGGTATGCTGTTTTCAAGAGATCCATCTTCCATACAATGACACCCATAGGCTCAAAATAAAGGATGGAGAAAAATCTACCAAGAAAATGAAAAACAGGAAAAAAAAAAGCAGAGGTTGAAATTCTAATTTCAGAGAAAACAGATTTCGAATCAACAAAGATCAAAAAGGACAAAGAAAGGCATTATACAATGGTAAAGGGTCCAATTTAACAAGAAGATCTAACTATCCTAAATCTATATGCACTCAACACAGGTGCATTCACACTCATAAAGCAAGTTCCTTGAGACCTATGAAGAGACTTTGTTTCACACCCAATAATAGTGGGAGACTTCAACACCCCCCTGCCAATATGAAAAAAAATATCATTGAGGTTAAAAAAATCACAAAAAAATTCAGGACTTGAACTCAACACTTGACCAAATGGACCTAAAACACATTTACAGAACTCTCTACCAAAAGACAACAGAGTATACATTCTTTTCATTGCCACATGATACATACTTTAAAATCAACCATGCAATTGGACATAAGACAACCCTCAGCAAACTCAAAAAAAAAAAAAATACAGCAATCAAACCAACCACACTCTTGGACCACAATGCAATAAAAATAGAAATCAAGGCAAAGGAAATTGCTCAAAATCATACGATTATATAGAACTTAGACAAGTGACTCCTGAACCACTCTTGGGTAAATAATCAAATTAAAGAAGACATCAAGAAATTCTTTGAAACTGATGAGAACAAAGACACAACAAGCCAGAATCTCTGGGACACAGCTAAGGCAGTGTTAAGAAGGAAATTTATAGCACTAAACACCACATCAAAAAGTTAAAAAGATCTCAAATTAACAACCTAACATCACAATTACAAGAATTACAGATGCAAGAGAAAACCAATTGCAAAGCTAGCAGAAGACAAGAAATAAACAAAATCAGAGATGAAATAAAGGAGATTGAGGCACAAAAAAACATACAAAACATCGATGATCCCAAAGGTTGAAGAAACTAGACCAACCAGTAGCTACATTAATAAAGAAAAAAAGAAAAGATCCAAACAAATACAATCAGAAATGGCAAAGGGAACTTTACCACTGACCTCACAGAAATAAAAATATCCATCAGGGGCTACTATGAACAACTCTATGCACATAAACTAGACACTCTAGAAGAAAACGATAAATTACTGAACACATACAAACTCACAAGACTGAAAATAAAAAAGACATTGAATCCCTGAAAGACCAATGAGCTCTGAAATTTAATTAGTAATAAATAGCCTACAAACAAACAAACAGAAATCCCTAATTCACAGTCGAGTTCTATGAGATGTACAAAAAAAAAAAAAAACTGCACCATTCCCACAAAAGCTGTTCCAAAAATTAAGAACGTGAGACTCATCCCCAACTCATTATATGAGGCCAGCATCATCCTGATGCCAAAACCTGGCAGAGACACAAAAAATAAAACTTCAGGCCAATATCCTTCATGAACATAGATGCAAAAATCTTCAACACAATACAGGCAAACTGTATTCTGAATCCAGCAGCACATCAAAAAGTGAATCCATCATGATCAAGTAGGCTTCATCCCTGGGATACAAGGTTGGTTCAACACATGTAAATCAATTCATGCAATTCATCACATAAAAAGAACTAAGGACAAACATCATATGCTTATCTGAATAGATGAAGAAAAGGCTTTCAATAAAATTCAATATCGCTTTATGTTAAAAACTCTCATTAAAGCAGGAGGACACAGGCCTGGCTTGCTTTGCCACCTGTTGATTTCAGAACCCCAGGGCCTTCAGGAAACTCAAAGAAAATCAAGATAACACAGAGAAGGAATTCAGAATTCTATCAGATATATTTAACAGAGATTGAAATAATTAAGGTTAATCAAATGGAAATTCTGGAGCTGTAAAATGCAATTGGCATACTGAAGAAAGCATCAAAGTTCTTCAGTAGCAGAACTGAAGGATTAGTGATTAGAAGAAAGAATTAGTAAGCTTGGACACAGGTTATTTTAAAATACACATTGAGAGGACACAAAAGAAAAAAGAATAAAAAATGATGAAACACGCCTACAAGATCTAGAAAATATCCTCAAAGGAGTAAATCTAAGAGTTATTGGCCTTAAAGAGGAGGTAGAAAAAAAGACAGGGGAAGAAAGTTGATTCATAGGGATAATAACAGAGAACCTCCCAAACCTAAAAAAAAGATATTGTCATCCAAATACAAGAAGTTTATGCAACACCACACAGATTTAACCCAAAGAAGACTATCTCAAGGCATTTAATAATCAAACTCCCAAAGGTAAAAGATAAAGAAAAATTCCTAAAAGCACAAGAGAAAAGAAACAAATAATATACAATGGCGCTCCAATACATCTGACAGCAGACTTCTCAGGGGAAACCTTACAGGTCAGGAGAGAGTAGCAAGATATATTTAAAATACTTAAGGAAAAAAAAAGTTTATCTTAGAATAGTATATCTGGCCAAAATATCCTTCAAGCATAAAGAAGAAAAGAATACTTTCCCAGAAAAACAAAAGATGAGAGGTTTCATCAACACAAGACATTCTCCAAGAAATGTTAAAGGGAATACTTCAACTAGAAAGAAAAAGATGCTAATTAGCAATAAATAATCACCTGAAGGTACAAAATTCGCTGGTAATATTAAGTATATAGAAAAACACAGACACTGTCACTGTGGTGTACAAACTACTCTTATACTAAGTAGAAAGAATGAACGATGAACCAATTGAAAGTAATAACTTCAACAACTTTTAAGACAGACAGTACAATAAGATATCAATAGAAGCAGCATAAAGTTAAAAAGCAAGGGGACAAAGTTAAGACATAGAGTTTTTGTTAGTTTCCTTTTTGCTTGTTTGTTTTTTTTTTATGCAGAGTGTTAAGAAGTATAAAGTTAAAATAATGAATTATACAATAATATTTCCAAGCCTCATGGTAACCTCAAACCAAAAATCATACAATGGATACACAAAAAATAAAAAGCAACAAAGTAAGTCATATCACCA
Organism: Papio anubis; assembly: GCF_008728515.1. Taxonomy (NCBI): domain Eukaryota; kingdom Metazoa; phylum Chordata; class Mammalia; order Primates; family Cercopithecidae; genus Papio; species Papio anubis. Next base: position 88,176,584 of record NC_044996.1, on the reverse strand, counting down.
GAGAAAAGAACCTTCCCTAAAGGAAGACAGGAAGCAAAGAAGCAAGAGAAGACCAGAAAACAACCAGAAAACAACAAAATGGCAGGAGTTCTTACTTATCAGTAATAACATTGAATGTAAAGGGACAAAACTCTCCAATTAAAGAAATAACCTAGCTGAATGAGTAAAAAAAAAAAAACAAGACACACTGATCTGTTCACAAAACAAGTCTTAAAAGACACACACACACACACACACACACACACACACATACACAAAGTAATATCAAGCATCTTCTCTGATCACAATGGAAAACTAGAAATCAATAACAAGAGAAATTTTGGAAATTACACAAATAAATGGAAATTAAACAAGGCCACTGAATGACCAGTGGTCAATGAAGAAATTAAGAAAAAAATGAAAAATGTCTTGAAACAAATGATAATGGAACATAACATACCAAAACTTAAGGGATACAGCAAAAGTAATACCAAGAGGGAAGTTCATAGTACAAATGCTTACATTAAAAAAGAGAATAAACTTCAAATGAACATTCCAATGATGCATCATAAAGAACTACAAAAGCAAGTGCAAACCAAATGCCAATTAGTAGAAGAAAGGAAACAATGAAGATCAGAGTAGAAATGAATGCAATTGAAATAAAAAAAAGATCAATGAAACAAAAAGTTGATTTTTTGAAAAATTAAACAAAATTGAAAAACCTTTAGCCAGACTAAGAAAAAAAGAGTGAAAATGCAAATAAATAAAATCAGAAATGGGATCTGGCAAGACGGCAGAATAGGAACAGCTGCGGTCTGCAGCTCCCAGCGAGACCAACGCAGAAGGAGGGTGATTTCTTCATTCCAACTGAGGTACATGGTTCATCTCATTGGGACTGGTTAGACAGTGGGTGCAGCCCACAGAGGGTGAGCAGAAGTAGGGTAGGGCCTCACCTCACCTAGGAAGCTCAAGTGCTGGTGAACTCCCTCCCTAGGAAACGGAAGCTGTGAGAGACTGGGCTGTGAAGAATGGTGCTATCCAGCCCAGATACTACACTTTTCCCATGGTTTTCACAACCTGCAGACCAGGAGATTGCCTCGGGTGCCTACACCACCAGAAACCTGGGTTTCAAGCACAAAATGGGGAGGCTGTTTGGGCAGACACTGAGTTAGCTGCAGAAGTTTCTTTTTTAACACAGTGGCCCCTGGAACCCCAGCGAGACAGAACAATTCACTCTGGAAAGGGGGCTGAAGCCAGGGAGCCAAGTGGTCTTGCTCAGTGGGTTGCACCCCCACAGAGCCAAGCAAGCTATGATCCACTAGCTTGAAATTCTTGCTGCCAGCAGAGCAGTCTGAAGTCGACCTGGAACAATGGAGTTCGGTTGGGGGAGGGGCATCTGCCATTACTGAGGATGGAGTAGGTGGTTTTCCCCTCACAGTGTAAACAGAGCCACCAGGAAGTTCGGACTGGGTGGAGCCCACCGCAGGGCAGCAAAGCGGCTGTAGCCAGACTGCCTCTCTAGATTCCTGCACACTGTGCAGGTCATCTCTGAAAGAAAGGCAGCAGCCCCAGTTAGGCGCTTATAGATAAAACTCCCATCACCCTGGGACAGAGCACATGAGGGAAGGGGCGACTGGGTGCAGCTTCAGCAGACTTAAATGTTCCTGCCTGCCAGCTCTAAAGAGAGCAGTGCATCTCCCAGCACAGCACTCGAGCTCTGCTAAGGGACAGACTGCCACCTCAAGTGGGTTACTGACCCCCATGCCTCCTGACTAGGAGATACCTCCCAGCAGGGGTCGACAAACGCCTCATACAGAAGAGCTCAGATTGGCATCTGGTGGGTGCACCTCTGGGACGAAGCTTCCAGAGGAAAGAATGGGCAGCAATCTTTGCTGTTCTACAGCCTCGATGGTGATACCCAGGGAAACAGGGTCTGGAGTGGACTTCCAGCAAACTTCAGCAGACCTGGAGAAGAGGAGCCTGATTGTTAGAAGGAAAACTAACAAATAGAGAGCAATAACATCAACATCAATAAAAAGAACACCCACAAAAAACCCATCCAAAGGTCATCAGCATCAAAGATCAAAGGTAGATAAATCCACTAAGATGAGGAAAAAACAGTGCAAAAATGCTAAAAATTCCAAAAACCAGAATGCCTATTCTCCTCCAAAGGATCACAACTCCTTACCAGCAAGAGAACAAAACTGGACGGAGAATTTGTTTGATGAATTGACAGAAGTAGGATTGAGAAGGTGGGTAATAACAAACTCCTCCAAGGTGAGGAGCATGTTCCAACTCAATGGAACAAGGAAGCTAAGAACCTTGAAAAAGGTTACAGGAGCTGCTAACTTGAATAACCAGTTTAGAGAACATAAAAGACCTGATGGAGCTGAAAAAACACACCAGAAGGACTGTGTGAAGCATACACAGGTATCAATACCCAAACTGATCAAGCAGAAGAAGGGATATCAGAGATTGAAGATGAATTTAATGAAATAAAGAAGGAAGACAAGATTAGAGAAAAAATAATAAAAAAGAACAAACAAAGCCTCCAGGAAATATGGAACTATGTAAAAAGATCAAACCTATGATTGATTGGTGTACCTAAAGCTGACAAAGAGAATAGAACCAAGTTGAAAAATACACTTCAAGATATTATCCAGGAGAACTGCCCTAACCTGGCAAGACAGGCGAACATTCAATTCAGGAAATACAAAGAACACCACTAAGACACTCGTCGAGAAGAGCAAACTCAAGACACATAATCGTCCGATTCACCAAGGCTGAAACAAAAGAACAATTGTTAAAGGCAGAGAGAGAGATAGGTCAGGTTACCTACAAAGGGAAGCCCATCAGACTAATAGTGGATCTCTCTGCAGAAACCCTACAAGCCAGAAGAGAGTGGGGGCCAATATTCAACATTCTAGAAGAAAAGAATTTTCAACCCAGAATTTCATATTCAGCCAAACTAAGCTTTATGAGCAGTAGAGAAATAAAATCCTTTCCAGACAAGCAAATGCTGAGAGATTTTGTCACAACCAGGCCTGCCTTACAAAAGATCCTGAAGGAAGCACTAAATATGGAAAGGAAAAACTGGTACCATTCACTGCAAAAACATACTAAATTGTAAAGACTATCGACACTATGAAGAAATAGCATCAATTAACGGGTAAAATAACTAGCTAGCATCATAATGACAGGATCAAATTCAAACATAACAATATTGACCTTAAATGTAAAGGGGCTAAATGCTCCAATTAAAAGATACAGACTGGCAAATTGGATAAAGAGTCAAAAGTCATCAGTGTGCAGTATTCAGGAGACCCATCTCATGTGCAAAGACACACATAGGCTGAAAATAAAGGGATGGAGAAATATTTATCAAGCAGACGGAAAGAAAAACAAAAAAGTAGGAGTTGCAATCCTAGTCTTTGTAAAACAGACTTTAAACTAACAAAGATGAAAAAAGACAAAGAAGGGCAATACATAATGGTAAAGGGATCAATACAAGAAGAGCTATCCTAAATATATATGCACCCAATAGAGGAGCACCCAGATTCATAAAGGAAGTTCTAAGAGAATGAAAAAGAGACAAACAATAATAGTGGGAGACTTTAACAGCACACTGTCAATATCACACAGATCAACGAGACAGAAAATTAACAAGGAGATTTCGAACTTGAACTGAGGTCTGGACCAAGTGGACCTAATAGACATCTACAGACTCTCCACCCCAATTCAACAGAATATACATTCTTCTCAGTACCTCATAGCACTTATTCAAAAATTGACCACACAATTGGAAGTAAAACACTCCTCAGCAAATGTAAAGGAATGGAAAACATAACAAAAAGTTTCTCAGACCATAGTGCAATCAAATTAGAACTCAAAACGCACTCAAGACCACACAACTACATGGAAACTGGACAATCTGCTTCTGAATGACTACTGGGTAAATAACGAAATTAAGGCAGAAATAAATAAGTACTTTGAAAACAATGAGAAAAAAGACACAACATACCAGAATCTGTGGGACTCAGCTAAAGAAGTGTTTAGAGGGAAACTTATAGCACTAAATACTCACATCAGAAACTGGGAAAGATCTAAAATCAACACCCTAACATCACAATTAAAAGAACTAGAGAAGCAAAAGCAAACAAATTCAAAAGCTAGCAGAAGACAAGAAATAACTAAGATCGGAGCAGAACTGAAGGATATAGAGACATGAAAAACCCTTCAAAAACTCAGTAAATCCAGAAGCTGGTTTTTTGAAAAGATTAACAAAATAGATAGGCTGCTAGCCAGAATAATAAAGAAGAAAAGAAAGAAGAATCAAATAGACATAATAAAAAATGATAAAAGGGATATCACCAAAGATCCCACAGACATACAAACTACCATCAGAGAACACTATAAACACCTCTATGCAAATAAACTAGAAAATCTAGAATAAATGGATAAATTCCTAGACACATACATCCTACCAAGACTAAACCAGGAAGAAGTCGAATCCCTGAGTAGACCAAAAACAAGTTCTGAAATTGAGGCAGCAATTAATAGCCTACCAACCAAAAAAAGCCCAGGTCCAGAGGGATTCACAGTCAATTTCTACCAGAGGTACAAAGAAGAGATGGTGCCATTCCTTCTGAAACTTCTCAAAACAATAGAAAAACAGGGACTCCTCCATAACTCATTGTGTGAGGCCAACATCATCCTGATACCAAAAGCTGGTAAAAAAACACAAAAAGAAAATTTCAGGCCAATATCCTTGATGAACATCGATGTGAAAATCCTCACTAAAATACTGGCAAACTGAACCCAGCAGCATATCAAAAAGCTTACCTAACACGACCAAGTTGGCTTCATCCCCAGGATGCAAGGCTGGTTCAACATATGCAAATCAGTAAACATAATCCATCACATAAACAGAAAAAATGACAAAAACCTCATGATTATCTCAATAGACACACAAACGGCCTTCAATAAAATTCAACAGGCCTTCATGCTAAAAACACTCAATAACCTAGGTACTGATGGAACATATCTCAAAATAGTAAGAGCTACTTATGACAAACCCACAGCCAATATCATACTGAATGGGCAAAAGCTAGAAACATTCCCTTTGAAAACTGGCACAAGACAAGGATGCCCTCTCTCACCACTCCTATTCAACATATTGTTGGAAGTTCTGACCAGGGCAATCAGGCAAGAGAAAGAAATAAAAGATATTCAAATAGAGAGAAAAAAGTCAAATTGTCTCTGTTTGAAGATGATATGATTGTATATTTAGAAAACCCCTTGGTCTCAGTCCAAAAACACCGTAAGCTGATAAGCAACTTCAACAAAGCCTCAGGATACAAAATCAGTGTGCAAAAATCACAAGCATTTCTATATACAAATAAAAGACAAACAGAGAGTCGAATCATAAGTGAATTCCCATTCACAATTGCTACAAAGAGAATAAAATGCCTAGGAATACAACCTACAAGGGACGTGAAGGACTTCTTTAAGGAGAACTACAAATCACTGCTCAAGGAAATAAGAGAGGACACTAACAAAAGGAAAAACATTCCATGCTCATGAATAGGAAGAATCAGTATCGTGAAAATGGCCACACTGCCCAAAGTAATTTATAGAGTCAATGTTATTCCCATCAAGGCACAATTGACTTTCTTCACAGAATTACAAAAAATACTTTAAATTTCATATGGATCCAAAAAAGAGCTCGTATAGCCAAGACAATCCTATGCAAAAAGAACAAAGCTGGAGGTATCACACTACTTGACATCAAACTATACTACAAGGCTACAGTAACCAAACAGCATGGTACTGGTACTAAAACAGATATATAGACCAATAGTACAGAACAGGGGCCTCGGAAATAATACCACACATCTACAACCATCTGATCTTTGACAAACCTGACAAAAACAAGCAATGGGGAAAAGATTCCCTATTTAATAAATGGTTCCGGAGAAAACTGGCTAGCCATATGCAGAAAATTGAAACTGGAACCTTTCCTTACACCTTAAATAAAAATTACCTCAAGATGGATTAAAGACTTAAACATAAAACCTAAAACCATAAAAACCCTAGAAGAAAACCTAGGCAGTACCATTCAGGTCACAGGCATGGGCAAAGGCTTCATGGACAAAACACCAAAGGCAATGGCAACAAAAGCCAAAATTGACAAATGGGATCTAATTAAACTAAAGAGTTTCTGCTCAGCAAAGAAACTATCATCAGAGTGAACAGGCAACCTGCAGAGTGGGAGAAAATTTTTGCAATCTATTCATCTGACAAAACTCTCATATCCAGAATCTACAAGGAACTTAAACAAATTTACAAGAAAAAACACCCCATCAAAAAGTGGACAAAGGATATGAACAGATACTTCTCAAAAGAAGACATTTATGCAGCCAACAAACATATGAAGAAAAGCTCATCATCACTGGTCATTAGAGAAATGCAAATCAAAACTACAATGAGATACCATCTCATGCCAGTTAGAATGGCGATCATTAAAGAGTTAGGAAACAATAGATTCTGGACATCATGTGGAGAAATAAGAATGCTTTTACACTGTTGGTGAGAGTGTAAATTACTTCAACCATTGTGAAAGACAGTGTGGCGATTCCTCAGGGATCTAGAAACAGAAATATCACTTGACCCAGCAATCCCATTACTGGGTATATACTCAAAGGATTATAAATCATTCTACTATAAAGACACAGGCACATGTATGTTTATTGCAGCACTATTTACAACAGCATAGACTTGGAATCAACCCAAATGCCCATCAGTGATAGACTGGATAAAGAGAAAATGTGTCACATATACACCATGGAATACTATGCAGCCATAAAAAAGAATGAGTTCATGTCCTTTGCAGAAACATGGATGAAACTGGAAACCATCATTCTCAGCAAACTGACACAGGAACAGAAAACAATACACTGCATGTTCTCACTCATAAGTGGGAGTTGAACAACGAGAACACATGGACACAGGGAGGGTAACATCATACACCAGGGCCTGTTGGGGAATGTCGGACAAAAGGAGGGATAGCATTAGGAGAAATATCTAATGCATGTGGTGCTTAAAACCTAGATGACGAGTTGATGGGTGCAGGAAACCACCATGGCACATGTATACCTATGTAACAAACCTGCATGTTCTGCACATGTATCCCAGAACTAATACAAAAATAAAAATAAGAATAAAAATAAAAAAAATCAGAAAAGAAAAAAGATACATTACAACTGATATTGCAAAAATTCAAAGGATCATTAGTGGCTACAAAGAGCAACTATATGTCAAATAATTGGAAAATCTATAGTAAATGGACAAATCCCTAGATATATACAACCTACCAAGATTGACACAGGAAGAAATCCAAAACCTGAACAAACCAATAACAAGTAATGAAAATGAAGCTATAGTAACAAGTCTACCAGTAAAGAAATGCCTGGGACCTGATGGCTTCACTGTTGATTTCTACCAAACATTGAAAGAAGAACAAATAACCAGTCCTACACAAACTATTCCAAAAAACAGAGGAGAAACGAAGGCTTCCAAACTCATTTGATGAGGCCAGTATTGCCCTGATGCCAAAGCCAGACAAAGATAGATCAAAAAAAAGAGAAAACTACAGGTGAATATATCTGATGAATACTGATGCAATAATCCTCAACAAAATACTAGCAAACTGAAATCAACAGTACATTAGAAAGATCATTCATCATGAGCAAGTGGGAGTTATCCCTGTGATGCAAGGATGGTTCAACATATGCAAATCAATCAATGCAATACATCATATCAACAGAATGAAACATAAAAATCATATGATCATTTCAATTGATGTGGAAAAAAGCATGTGATAAATTTCAACATCCCTTCATGTTGAAAACCCTAAAACAACTGGCGATAGAAGGAATATAAAACTTCAACATAATTAAAGGCAAAAACAGCAGACCTACAGCTAGTTTCACACTGAAAGCCTTTCCTCTAAGATCTGGAACACAACAGGGATGCCCACTGCCATCACTATTATTCAACACAATACTGGAATTCCCAGCTGGAACAATGAGACAGGAGAAATATATAAAGTGCATCCAAACTAGAATGAAAGAAGTTAAATCATCCTTGTTTGCAGATGATATCATCTTATATTTTAAAAATCCTTAAAATTCCACAAGAAAACTACTAGAAATGATAAATTCAGTAAAGTTGCAGGATACAAAATCAACGTAACAACACTAAGTAGCATTTCTATATGTCAACAGTGAACAATCTGAAAAAGAAATTTAAAAAGTAATCCCATTTACAATCACCATGCATAAAATTAAATGACGAGAATTAACCAAAGAAGTGAAAGATGGCTGTAATGAAGACTATAAAACACTGATGAAAGAAATTGAAGAGGACACCAAAAAATGGAAAAATATTCCATGCTTATAGATTGGAAGAATCAATATTGTTAAAATGCCCATACTAACAGTAGTCTACATATTCAATGCAATCCCTATCAAACTACCAATGGCATTCTTCACATAAATAGAAAAATCAATCCTAAAATTTATATGGCATGATAAAAGACTCAGAATACGCAAAGCTATTCTATGTAAAAATCAGAAAACTAGAGGAATCACATTATGTGACTTCAAATTAAATAATACTACAGAGCCATAGTAACCAAAACCCCATGGTACTGGCATAAAAACAGACACACAGACCAATGGAACAGAACAGAGAACCCAGAATCAAATCCCCAATCCTACACTAAACTCATTTTCAACAAAGGTGCTAAGAATATACACTGGGTAAGACAGTCTCTTCCAAAAAAGGTGCTGGGAAAACTGGATATACATATGCAGAAAAATGAAACTAGACCTCTGCTCTTGCCACATACAAAAATCAAATTGAAATTGATGAAAGACTTAAATCTAAGACCTCAAAATATAAAATTACTACAAGAAAACGTTGAGGAAAATCTCCAGGATATTGGTCTGGGCAAAGATTTTTTGATCAATACCCCAAAAGTGCAGGCAGCCAAAGCAAAAATGAACAAATGGGATCACATCAAGTTAAAAAGCTTCTGAGCAGCAGAAGATACAACCAACAAAGAGAAGAGACAATCCACAGGATGGGAGAAAATACATGCAAAGCACACATCTGATAAGGGATTAATAAGCATAATATATAAGGCGCTCAAACAACTCTATAGAAAATAATTTAATAATCCGATCAAAATTGGGCAAAATATTTAAATAGACACTTCTCAAAAGAAGACACACAAATGGCAAACAGGCATGTGAACAACAGAGCAGGAGGGAATATTTCTAAATTGTTAAAAGGGGCTCAATGTCATTGATCATCAGAGAAATGCAAATCAAATCTATAAGGAAGTATTATCTTACTCCAGTTAAAATGGCTTATATTCAAAAGACAGGCAATAACAAATGTTGGTGAGGATGTAGAGAAAAGTGAACCCTTACATACTGCTGGTAGGAAAGTAAATTAACAACCACTATGGAGAACAATTTGGAGATTCCTCAAAAACCTAAAAATTGAGATAGCAAATATAACAGCAATTCTATTGTTGAGTATATATACAAAATAAATGAAATTGGTATGTCAAAGAGATATCTGCACTTTTATGGTGGTTGCAGTACTGTTAACAATGGCTAAGATTTGGGAGCAACCTATTTGTCCATTAACAGATTAATGGATAAAGAAAATGTGGCATATATACACAACGGAGTACTATTCACCATAAAAAAGAATGAAATCCAGTCATCTGCAATGACATAGATGGAACTGGAGATCATTATATCAAGAGAAATAAACCAGGCACAGAAAGACAAACATCACATTTTCTCACCTATTTGTGGGATCTGAAAATCAAAACAATTGAGGCTGGGAAGTAGGGTGCTAGGGGGAGGTGGGTATGGTTAATGGGTACAAAAAAAAATAAAAAGAACAAAGAAGACCTACTATTTGATAGCACAATAGGGTGACTATAATCAATAACTTAATTGTACATTTTAAAATAGCTTAAAGAGTGGAATTGTATTGCTTATAACTCAAAGAATAAATTCTTGAGTGGATATATACCCTATTCTCCATGATGTGCTTTTTCACATTGGATGTCTGTATCAAAACATATCATGTACCCCAAATATATAAATATCTACTATGTATCCACAAACATTTTTAAAAATAATAATAATTAGAAAAAGAATTATGGTGGGGCCTTGAATTTTGTTAAACGGTAGACATAGTTAAACAATTACCTGCCATTGCTTTATGTGTTTTTCTATAATTTGCTTACAGCTGCCGAGTCATATAACTGGGGTCACAAGTTTTACACTTCTCCAACTACTCCTATAGATAACATCACTATTATGAAACTTAAAAAACTGGTCTTTGACATATTTTTCAGATTCAGCAGCAGACCAAGAGCCGACCAAGAGATGCCACCTGGTCCTAAGACACCCCCCTCCCAGGAACTGACTCAGCTAAGCCAAGACAGTTTCAGGCACCCCTGTGATTTCATCCCCAATCAATCATTTTTTAAAAAGTTTCCTATCCCCTGCCTGCCAAAGTGTCCTCAAAAACTCTAGCCTCCAAATTCTCAGAGAGATGGGTTTGAGAAACTTTTTCCCTTTCTCCCTACTTGGCTGGCCCTGCAATTATTAAACTACTTCTTTGCTGGAAAAAAAAAAAAGTCTTAGGCTGAATCAATTATTTTTAATTTGTTCCTATTGTTAGGTAATCTATTCTTCCTTATTTGGATGTTTGAAGGATAGTTTCTTTGCTCATATGCTTTTTAAAAATTGCAAAATTTAATCTAGGTGAAATGTCCCCTTTCATTGATTTTTTCTGGTTCATGATGAATCCTTTCAAACAGAATACAGCATATCCATATTTCTTCCACCTAAAAAAGAAAGAAAGATCTCAATTAACAACTTAACTTTACATCTGAAGGCACTAGAAAAAGAAGAGCAAACTAAGACTAAGGTGAGCAGAAGGAAAGGAATGATGAAAACCAGAGCAGAGATAGAGAAAAAAATATAGAAAAGATCAATAAAATTAAAAGCTGCTTTTTTTAAAGATAAAAAATATTGACAAATCTTTAGCTAGACTAAGAAAAAAGAGAAGACTCAAAACAATCAGAAATGAAAGAGGAAACATAAAAACTGATGCCACAGAAATTAACAAGATTAAAATAAACCATATGACCAATTTGTCCACAAATTGAATAACCTGGAAAAAAGGCATAAATTCCTAGAAATCTATAACCTACCAACGCTGAATCATGAAGAAAAAGAAAATCTGAACATACTTATAACTAGTAAAGAAGATTAAATCAGTTAATAACCCCACCTCCCACAGACAATCCTTCTTAAAGTCTTCCAAAAATATTGAAGGGGAAGGCATACTTCTAAACTCTTTTATGAAGACAGCATTACCCTATTAACAAATCCAGACAAAGACACAACAAGAAAATAAATCAGTAAGCCAATATATTTGATAAGCATAGATACAAAAATCTTCAACAAAATACTAGCAAGTCAAATCCAACAGCATATTAAAAAGATTATTAAATCATGGCCAAGTGAGATTTATCCTTGTGAATCCAAGATGGCTAATCATATAAAAAATCGCTTAAAATGATACATTACATTAAGAAACTGAAGAATACAAATTCCATGGTCATCTCAATAGACACAGAAATATTGTTTGACAAAATTCAACACTCTTTTATGACAAACTCTAAACAAACTAAGAACAAAAGAAAATTGCCTCAACAATTTTCGACAAAACCATATATGGTCAACAAAATCATATATGAAAAGTCTGCCCCTAATATCATACTTCATGATAAAAAACTGAAAGCTTTCCCTTTAAGATCAGGAACAAGGCAAGGATGCCTGTTGTCACCACTTCTATTCAACAGAGCATTGGAAATCCTCTCCAGAGCAATTAGCTAAGAAAAATAAATGAAAACATCCAATAGGAAAGAAAGTAGAAAAATTATCTCTTTTAGCAGATGAAGTGATCTCATATATAAAAAAATCCTAAAGACTCCACAAAAATACCTGTTAGAATTAATAAACAAATTCAATAAAGTTGAAGAATTACAAAATCGACAAATAAAAAGCAGTTGCACTTCCATTGACTAGCAATGAGCAATCCAAAAAAATTAGGTAAACAATTGTATTTTCCATGGCATCAAAAGAATAAAATACTTAGAAATAAACTTAACCAAGGTGACAAAGATTTTATAACAGCTTAAAGAAAGTTGGAAAATTCAAAATATGTACATTAAGAAACACATTTTTGAATAACCAATAGATCAAACAGGAAATCTTAATAAAAATTTCAAAATATCTTCAAACAAACAAAAATGAAAACACAGCATACCAAAACTTATGAGATGCAGCAAAAGCAGTACTAACAGAATTTAATAGAGATAAAAATCTACATTAAAAAGAAAGAAAGAAAGAAAGATCTCAATTAACAACCGAAGTTTACATCTACAAAACTACAAAACATTGTTGGAAGAAACTAAAGAAGACACAAATAAGTTGGAATACATCTGTATTAATGGATTGGGAGACTTTAATAATGTTAAAATGTCCATACTACCCAAAGCAATCTACAGATTCAATGCGATCCCCATCAAAATCCCAATGGCATTTTTTACAAAAATAGAAAACAATCCTAAAATTCACATAGATCCACAAAAGACTCCCAATAGCCAAAACAATATTGAGAAAGATCAACAAAGCTGGAGACATCACACTCCAAGATTTTAAAACATATTACAAAGCTACAGGGTGCAGTACACCAACATGGCACAAGTATACATATGTAACAAACCTGCACGTTATGCACATGTATCCTAGAACTTAAAGTATAATAGTAATAATAAAAATAAAATAAAATAAAATAAAATAAAATAAAGAAATATTAAATGATATCACTGGGCAAACATAATATGTGACTAATGATTTTTTTCATTAACGCCTACTTTAAAACTTGGTTGTCTACAACTAAGCAGTGTTTAGTTCATAGTATTTTTACATTGTGACATATTCTATAGTGACTTTTGCTATAATTCCAGAAATATTTTTCCAATAGGATATATCTCAACATTTATTAAAAATCTTAATGTTTCCTCCAATTGTTTGATGTTATCAGTGCTTTGTCTAATTACATTTTAATTCTCCACCTTAAACTCTGTACGAAATCAGTAAACCATCATGCACTTTAAGTTTTTATTTGCTGTATAATAAGTAAATTTCTGTTGAAAAATTAAAAAAAAAAACAGTATGAAACTGACATAAAGGCAAACATATAGACCAATTTCGAATAGTGAGCCCGAAAACAAACGCACACACATGCAGTCAAATGATATTCAACAATGGTGCCAAGACTACATAATAGGAAAATGATAGTCTCTTTAACAGATGGTGCCGGAAAAACTGGATATCTACATGCAAAAGAATGAAACTGAACCCTTATCTTACACAATATACAAAAATCAACTCAATACGGATTAAAGACTTAACTGTAATACCTGAAACTATAAAACTCCTAGAAGAAAACATAAGGAAATTGCTTCATAACATCAGTCTTGGGAATGATTTTTTGGATAAGACACCAAAAGCACAGGCAACAAGAGGAAAAATAGACAAGTGAGACCAAATCAAACTAAAAACCCTCTGCACAGCAAAGAAACACATCAATAGAGTTAAAGGAAACCCACAGAATGGGAGAAAATATTTGAAAACCTACACAACTGATAAGGAGTTAATATCCAAACTGTAAAGGGAACTCGTACAACTCAATAGAAAAAAAAGAACTGATTATAATATGAGCAAAGGACTTGATATTTCTCCAAAGAAGACATACAAATGGCTAACAAGTATATGAAAAGATGCTCAACATCACTAATCATCAGGGAAATGCAAATCAAAACCAAAATGAGTAATCACCTCATGCCTAATAAATGGCCATGATTAAAACAAAGCAAAACAAAAACCAGAAAATAACTAGTGTCGCACATTAGGTCTTACAAAGATGACATCTATAGCTAACGGTAGTGCACTATATTCATGATTTTTGCCAAATGAACAGATTATAGATGCTCTTGCCACAGGAGGGAAAACAGGTAACTATATGAGATGACCCAATATGTTGATTTGTTTCACTATAGCAATATTTTTACTATATGTGTATCTCATAACATCATTATATATATATATATATATATATATATATATACACACACACACACACACCCCTCACTTATGTATAATAACATTTACTTTAAAAACAAAATAACAAGTGTTATTGGAAAATGGAACTTTTGTGCACTATTGTTGGGACTATATAATGGTGTAGCCACTTTGGAAAATAGTATGGAGGTTCCTCGAAAAATTAAAAATATAACTACCATATGATCCTGCAACCCCACCACTGCGTATTTATCCAAAAGAATTGAAAACAGTATCTAGAAGAGATATTTGCACACCTATCTTCATTGTAGCATTATTTACAATAGCTAGGACGTGTAAACAACCTAAATGTCCATCGGTGGATGAATAGATATAGAAAATGTGGCATATGTGCATAATAGAATATTATTCAGCTTTTAAAAAGAAGAAGATCCTGTCACATCCAGTCGTACAATCCAGGTATACAACATGAAAGAACACTGAGGACTTTATGCTAAGTGAAATAAACTAGTCACAGAAGGACAAATACTACATTATTTCAGTTGCAGGAGGTATACAAAAGTAATCAAACTGATAGAACCCAGAGAAAAGGGGAAAAGTAGAGATGCTGTTCAATGAGTATAGAGTTTTAATAATGCAAGATACAAAGTTTTAGATATCTTCTGGACATTAATGTACATATAATTTATAATACTGTGCTGTACACTCAAAATTTTCTTAAGAGGGTAGATATCATGTTATTTTTTACCAGAATTTTAAAAAGCTTATCCACCATGATCAAGTGGGCTTCATCCCTGGGATGCAAGGCTGGTTCAACATTCGCAAATCAATAAACATAATCCAGCATATAAGCAGAGACAAAGACAAGAACCACATGATTATCTCCAATAGATGCAGAAAAGGCTTTTGACAAGAAATTCAGCTATTCCATGCTAAAAGCGGCTCAATAAATTAGGTATTGATGGGCGTACCTCAAAATAATAAGAGCTATTTGCCAGTAAACCCACAGCCAATATCCTTTGAATGGGCAAAACTGGAAAAATTCCCTTTGAAAACTGGCACAAGACAGGGATGCCCTCTCTCCACCACTCCTATTCAACATAGTGTTTGGAAGTTCTGGCTAGGGCAATTAGGCAAGAGAAATCAAGGGGTATTCAGTTAGGAAAGAAAGTCAAAATTGTCCCATTTTGCAGATGACATGATTGTATATTTAGAAACCCCATTGTCTCAGCCAAAATCTCCTTAAGCTGATAAGCAACCAGCAAAAGTCAGGATACAAGGTAATGTGCAAAAATCACAAGCATTCTTATACACCAATAACAGACAAACACAGAGCCAAATCATGAATGAACTTCCATTCACAATTGCTTCAAAGAGAATGAAATACCTAGGAATCCAACACAAAGGGATGTAAAGGACCTCTTCAAGGAGAACTACAAACCACTGCTCAGTGAAATAAAAAGAGGACACAAACAAATGGAAGAACATACCATGCTCATGGATGGAAGAATCAATAATCGTGAAAATGGCCATACTGCCCAAGGTAATTTATAGATTCAATGCCATCCCCCATCAAAGCTACCAATGAGGTTTCTTCACAGAGTGGAAAAAAACTGCTTTAAAGTTCATATGGAACCAAAAAAGAGCCATACCCAAGACAATCCTAAGTCAAAAGAACAAAGCTGGAGGCATCACGCTACCTGACTTCAAACTATACTACAGGCTGGTAAAACTAAAACAACATGGTACTGGTGCAAAACAGAGATATAGACCAATGGAACAGAACAGAGTCTCAAAATAATACCACACATCTACAGCCATCTGATCTTTGATAAACCTGAGAAAAACAAGAAATGGGAAAAGGATTCCCTATTTAATAAATGGTGCTGGGAAAATTGGCTAGCCATCAGTAAGAAAGCTGAATCTGGATCGCTCCTTACTCCTTATCTGAAAAGTGTTAATTCAAGATGGATTAGAGACTTAAATGTTAGACCTAATACCATAAAAATCCTAGAAAACCTGGTAGTACCATTCAGGACATAGAGGCATGGGCAAAGACTTCATGTCCTAAAACACCATGGCAGCAGCAAAAGCTAAAATTGACAAATGGGATCTAATTGACTAAAGAGCTTCTGCACAGCAAAAGAAACTACCATCAGAGTGAACAGGCAACCTACAGAATGGGAAAATTTTTGCAATCTACTCATCGACAAAGGGCTAATATCCAGAACCTACAAAGAACTCAAACAAATTTACAGAAAAAAAACAAACAAGCCCCATCAAAAAGTGGGCAAAGGATATGAACAGACATTTCTCAAAAGAGGACATTCATACAGCCAACAGACATATGAAAAAATGCTCATCATCACTGGCCATCAAATGCAAATCAAAACCACAATGAGATACCATCTCACACCAGTTAGAATGGCGATCATTAAAAAGTCAGGAAACAACAGGTGCTGGAAGATGTGGAGAAATAGGAACACTTTTTACACTGTTGGTGGGATTGTAAACTAGTTCAACCATTATGGAAAACAGGTATGGCGATTCCTCAAGCATCTAGAACTAGATGTACCATATGACAACCATCCCATTACTGGGGATATACCCCAAGGATTATAAATTATGCTGCTATAAAGGCCACATGCACCGTGTATGTTTTATTGCAGCACACTATTCTAATAGCAAAGACTTGGAATCAGCAAATGTCATCAGTGACAAGATTGGATTAAGAAAATGTGGCACATAGCACCATGGAATACTATGCAGCCATAAAAAGGATGAGTTTAAGTCCTTTGTAGGGACATGGATGCAGCTGGAAACCATCATTCTTAGCAAACTATCCACAAGGAGAACAGAAAATAAACACCGCGTATTTCTCCTCATAGGTGGGAGCTGGTTTCATGAGATCCTTGGACTCAGGAAGGAGCATCACCCACACACCAGGGGCCTATCTAAAGCCAAGGAGGGAGGGATTACATTGGAGTTATACCTGATGTAAATAGCCGAGTTGATGGGTGCAGCAGACTAACATGGCACAAGTATACATATGTAACAAACCATTTATGCACATGTACCCTACAACTTAAAGTATAATAATAATAAATAAATTTAAAAAATAAAAATAAAAAATAAAAATTAAAGACTTAGCCCTAACATATGAGTAATTATTTTAATATAAACTAGTGTAAATATACCAATTAAAAGATAGAGACTGGCAGAGTAGTCGTTTTTTAAAAAAAGCTTAGCCCAGCTATATGCAGTCTACAAGAAATTCACTTCAAATATAACAAAATGGGTAGGTTGAAAGTAAATGGATGGAAAAAGATATATCATTGAAACATGAATTTTTTAAAACACCAGTACATATACTAATGTAAGATAAAGAAGACTTCAGAGCAAAGAAAATTACTAGGGAGAAAGAGGGACATTATATAATATTCATGAAATAGCAGAATTACAGAGAGAGACAGAACAAATTAGAGATCAGATGTATGAGAAGGAGGAAAAGGAGATGAGTGTGTCTTTATAAAGTGTTATCCTGAAAGAGCCTTTGGAGTGGTGATGATTGTTAGAAACTACACATGTGAGAAGATGAGTAGAGCTATACACACACACACACACACACACACACATACAGAGTGCTTACAAAAGTAAGGAAAACTGAATAAGATAAACATTAGTTTCCTGGTTTCTGTATCATACTGTAGTTATGCAACATGACATTGAAGTGGTTTAGGTGAGCTATGAACAGGATCTCCTATACATTTATTGCAACTTTCTATGAATCTTCATTTCAAAAATAATATGCAGGGGTACCTCATTCTATTACAATTTGCAGATACTGTGTTTTTTGCTTTTTGTTTTCAAACTGAAGTTTTGTGGCAACCCTGCATTGAGCAAATCTATTGGCACAATTTTTACAGAAGCATGTGCACACTTCATGTCTCTCTTACATTTTGTTAACTCTCACAATATTTCAAACTTTTCCATTATAATTTTATCTGTTATGGTGATCTGTGATCAGTGATCTCTGATGTTACTATTGTAATTGTTTGGGGGCACCACAAACAGTGCCCATATAAGATGGCAAACATAATCAATAAATGTGTACATGTTCTGACTGCTAAACTGATTGGCCATTCCCCCATCTCTCTCCCTCCCCTCGGGCATCCCTATTCTGTGAGACATAACAATATTGACATTACAATAATTAATAACCCTACAATGACCTTTTAAGTGTTCAGGTGAAAGGAAGAATAGCACATCCCTCACTTTAAATCAAAGGCCAGAAATGATTACGCTTAGTGAAGAAGGCATATCAAAAGCCAAGATAGGCCAAAAACTAGGTCTCTTGTGCCAAACAGCTAGCCAAACTGTGAATGTAAAGGAAAAGTTATTAAAGGAAATTAAAAGTGCTACTCCACTGAACACATGAATAATAAAAAAGCAAAACAACCTATGGCTGTTAAGAAGACAGTTTTAGTGGTCTGGATGAAAAACCAAACCATCCGCATTTCCTTGAACCAAAGCTTCACACAGAGGAAGGCCCTAACTCTCTTTAATTCTATGAAGCCTGAGGGAGGCGAAGAAGCTGTAGAAAAAAAGTTGGAAGCTAGCAGAAGTTGATTCGTGAGGTTTGAGGCAAGAAGCTGTATCCATAACATAAAAGTGCAAGGTGAGGCATCAAGTGGTGCTGAAGAAGCTGCAGCAAGTTATCCAGAAAATCTAATTAAGATAATGGATGAAAGTAGCTACATTAAACAATAGACTTACAACGTAGATAAAACAGCCTTCTATCGGAAGAGGATGCCATCTAGGACTTTCACAGTTAGAGAGAAGTCAATGTCTGGCTTCAAAGCTTCAAAGGACAGACTTTATCTCCTGTTACAGCCTAACGTAGATGTTGATTTTAAATTGAAGCTAATGCTCATTTGTCATTCCAAAAATCCTAGGGCCCATAATAATTATGTTAAATCTACTCTGCCTGTGCTTTATAAATGGAACAATAAAGCCTGGATGACAGCACATCTGTTTATAGCATGGTTTACTGAATATTTTAAGCCCACTGTTGAGACCTACTGTTCCAAAGAAAATATTTCTCTCAACATATTGCTGCTCACTGAAAATATACCTAGTCACCCAAGAGCTCTGATCGATGTGTACAAAGAGATAAATGTTGTTTTCATGCTTGATAACATAACATCCCTTCTGCAGTCCATGAATCAAGGAGTAATTTGGATTTTCAAGTTTTACTATTTAAGGAATACATTTCATAAATCTACAGCTGCCAGAGATAATGATTCCTCTGCTGGGTCTTGAAAACCTGGAAACAATCCATCATTCTAGATGCCATTAAGAACATTTTGCTTCATGGAAGGAGTTCAAAATATCAACATTAACAGGAATTTGAAAGAAGTGGATTCCAATCCCCATGGATTATTTTGACAGGTGCAAGACTATACCAGAATAAGTAACTAGATTTGGTAGAAATAGCAAAAGAACTAGAATTAGAAGGGGAGACAAAAGGTGTAATTGAATTGCTTCAATCTCATGATAAAACGATAATGGATGAGGAGTTGCTTCTTATGAATGAGCAAAAAAAGTGGTTCCTTGAGATGGAATCTACTGCTGGAGAAAATGCTAGGAACACTATGGAAGCAACTACAAAGAATTAAGAATATTACATCAACTTGGTTGATAAAGTAGCAGTAGGATTTGATAGGACTGACTCTAATTTTGAAAGAAGTTCTACAGTGGGTAAAATGTTGTCAAGCAGCATCACATGCTACAGATAAACCTCTTGTGAAACAAAGTCTATTGATGCAACAAACTTCCTTTTTTGTCTTATTTTAAGAAAATGATGTAGTCACTCCCACCTTCAAGAACCACCACCCTGATCAGTCAGCAGCTACCTACAACAAGGAAAAATCCTCCACCAGCAAAAGGATTACAACTCACCGACAGCTCAAGTGATTCTTGGCATTTTATTTAGTAAGAAAGTATTTCTTAATTAAAATAATTAAGACTTTTTAGACATAGTGCTATTGCACACTTAAGAGACTGTTGTATAGTATAAACATAACTTTTAAGTAGGGATGAGGTCTTGCTATGATGCCCACCCTGGTATCAAACTCCTGAGCTCAAGCAATCCTCCCACCTCAGCCTCCCAAAGTGCTGGAATTACAGGTGTGAGCTACCACTCCTGGCCATAAATATAACTTTTATATGTACTAGGAAACCGAAAATGTGCATGACTCGCTTTACTGTGATATTCACTTTATTGTGGTCGTCTGAAACTGAACCTGCAATATCTGTGAGCTGTGACTGTACATATGTATGTGTGTGTGTGTGTGTGTGTGTGTATCTTCATAATCTGACTAATTTTCACTTCCCCACTACTACTACCCTAATCCAACCATTTTCTCTCACCTGGGTTACTGTAACATCCTCTTTAATTGGTCTCCCTGCTTATTCTCTTGCTCTTTCCATGTGGAAGCCAGAATATTTTCTTTACATGTAAATCGAATCAAGTTAATATTCTCTCTTTACATATAAATCAAATCAAATCACCCTCTCTCGATTTTTCAATGCCTTCCCATCACATGGAATAAAATCCCAAATTCCTATTTTATCCTACAAAAGTCTATATGTTTTGGCCTCTGAATACATCTCTGGCCTTATTTTATCCCACTGTCTCACTCACTCTCTACATTCTGGATACATTAGCCTCCTTGCTATTCATTGAACATACCAAGCAGGCTCCCACCTCAGGGCTTTTGCATATTCTATTCTTTCTGCCTGAAATGTTCTTCTTCCAGATATTCACATGTCCTACGCCCTTGCTTCATTCAGGTCTTTGCTTAATGTCACCTCATCAGATACCCTTTCTTGACCACTGTATCTAGAATAGCATCATCTATTGCTCCTTATTTCCTTATCTTGTTTTATCAGCCTTATAGCTCTTATCATTACCTGCTGTTATATATTAGGTATTATTTGTTTATTCACTGTATGTATCATCCTCTAGATTGCAAACCTCATGAATGTAGGGACTTTGTTCTGTTTACCACTGTTTCCCTAGTGCCTAAAACAGGGCTGTGCATGTAGCAACACTCAATAAATGTTGAATGAATATATAGATCAAAAGGGAAAAACTGATTTGATTACAATCTAGGTTTCCCAGTAGCCAAGATATCATATATATATCATTGCTTCTTTAAGTGTAGCAAATTCATATTATATAATCAAATTAATTATTTGTTATTCAAATCTTTTGTTTTTATACATCTTTTAGGATTTTATTTTTGAAAAATCAGATATTATGTATGGGCTTCTGATATTATTTCGGTTTCACCATATTGATATGGGGAAATGGTTTTGCTTCACCTCTTTATTTACTTTGCTTAGACAAAAATATCTATCAAACATTGCTGCATATTTTATGAGACTTCTTTAAAGTGTGTTAACATTTTAGCAGATACTCTGGTTAATGGGATGCCAGTACCTAGGAAAAACTAGAAACCACAAGGTTCAGATTATACTCACAGTTTTCTATTAATATTTTGTGTTAATGTATATAATTATATATATATAAATTTATATATAAAAGCTTAGATAAGTTTTTATATTTTTATTAATTATCTCTAGGCCTCAATTTGATTCTCCTTAAAATGAGGAGGGTACATAATATGATCTCTAAAGTTCATTATTGTTCTATGAATGAAGAAAAACATATGGCAAAGGTGCTCTATTTTGCTTTTTTTTAAGAAACATACATGTGTCTTCATATAGTTTATTCCATGCACCACAGTTTACACTTCGTGGTAGACACTACCTGAGATTCTGTTTAGCCCACAATCTTCCCTTCTCTGGGAATTGTATGTCCCTTCACTTAGAGTTGGGGCCTAATAACCATATTTATAACCGTATTTATATGACATGATCTTGCCCCTCTAGCCATGGATAATCAGATCCTGGCTGGACATATAGCCCAACCTGTGTCAATCAGAATTGGGAATTGGAATTCAGAGATACTGAGTCTCTTCTGATTGCCTGAATTCAGAATACGTAAACTTGGGATCTCTTGAATAAACCAGGTTTGGCTGTGTGCTGAGGAAGTGAGAATAATGAAGTACATACACTGAAAGAAACAGAGATAAACAGATGACCCTACAGCCCCAGGGGTGGTGAAGGAGAAGAGAAAGAGGGAGGAAAATTCCTTTAGCTATGGACAGCTCCTCAACTTAGTTGGAGTCTCTCATGTACCTAGACTACACTTTCTGCTCTTTCTTTTTCCTCTTACACTTAACATAAATGCTTCTTTACTTTAAGCTAGTTTGAGGTACACATTTATTATGTACACAGACTGGCAAATCGGATAAAGAGTCAAGACCCATCAGTTTGCTGTATTCAGGAGACCCATCTCAGATGCAGAGACACACATTAGCTCAAAATAAAGGGATGGAGGAAGATCTACCAAGCAAATGGAAAATAAATAAAAAGCAGGGGTTGCAATCCTAGTCTCTGATAAAACAGACTTTAAACCATCAAAGATCAAAAGAGACAAAGAAGTCCATTACATAATGGTAAAGGGATCAATTCAACAGAAAGAGCTAACTATTCTAAATATATATGTACCCAATACAGGAGCACCCAGATTCATAAAGCAAGTCCTTAGAGACCTACAAAGAGACTTAGACTCCCATACAATAATAATGGGAGACTTCAACACCCGACTGTCAACATTGGACAGATCAACGAGACAGAAAGTTAACAAGGATATCCAGGAATTGGACAAAACTCTGCAGCAAGCAGACCTAATAGACATCTACAGAACTCTCCACCCCAAATCAACAGAATATACATTCTTCTCAGCACCAAATCGCACTCATTCCAAAATTGATGACATAGTTGGAAGTAAAGCACTCCTCAGCAAATGTACAAGAACAGAAATTATAATAAACTGTCTCTCAGACCACAGTGCAATCGAACTAGAACTCAGGACTAAGAAAATCAATCAAAACCGCTCAACTACATGGAAACTGAAAAAACTATTCCTGAATGACTACTGGGTACATAACGAAATGAAGGTAGAAATAAAGATGCTCTTTGAAACCAATGAGAACAAAGATACAACGTTCCAGAATCTCTGAGACACATTTAAAGCAGTGTGTAGAGGGAAATTTATAGCACTAAATGCCCACAAAAGAAAGCAGGAAAGATCTAAAATTGACATCCTAACATCACAATTAAAAGAACTAGAGAAGCAAGAACAAACACATTCAAAAGCTAGCAGAAGGCAAGAAATAACTAAGATCAGAGCAGAACTGAAGGAGATAGAGACACAAAAAACCCTCAAAAAATCAATGAATCCAGGAGCTGTTTTTTTGAAATGATCAACAAAATTGATAGACTGCTAACAAGACTAATAGATGTACCATATGACCCAGCCATCCCATTACTGGGTATATACCCAAAGGATTATAAATCATGCTGCTATAAAGACACATGCACACGTATGTTTATTGTGGCACTATTCACAATAGCAAAGACTTGGAATCAACCCAAATGTCCATCAGTGACAGACTGGATTAAGAAAATGTGGCACATATACACCATGGAATACTATGCAGCCATCAAAAAGGATGAGTTTGTGTCCTTTGTAGGGACATGGATGCAGCTGGAAAGCATCATTCTTAGCAAACTATCACAAGAACAGAAAACCAAACACCACGTGTTCTCACTCATAGGTGGGAACTGAACAATGAGATCACTTGGACTCGGGAAGGGGAACATCACACACCGGGGCCTATCATGGGGAGGGGGGAGGGGGGAGGGATTGCATTGGGAGTTATACCTGATGTAAATGATGAGTTGATGGGTGCTGACGAGTTGAGGGGTGCAGCACACCAACATGGCACAAGTATACATATGTAACAAACCTGCATGTTATGTACATGTACCCTAGAACTTAAAGTATAATAATAATAATAAATAAATAAATAAAAAGAAGAGAAAATAAATAAATAAATAAAATTAAAAAAAGAAGAAAAGAGAGACGAATCAAATAGATGCAATAAAAAATGCTAAAGGGGATATCACCACCGACCCCACAGAAATACAAACTACCATCTGAGAATACTATAAACACCTCTACGCAAAAAAACTAGAAAACCTAGAAGAAATGGATAATTTCCTGGACACTTACACTCTCCCAAGACTAAACCAGGAAGAAGTTGAATCCCCGAATAGACCAATAGCAGGCTCTGAAATTGAGGCAATAATTAATAGCCTACCAACAAAAAAAAGTCCAGGACCAGACGGATTCACAGCCAAATTCTACTGGAGGTACAAGGAGGAGCTGGGACCATTCCTTCTGAAACTATTCCAATCAATAGAAAAAGAGGGAATCCTCCCAAACTCATTTTATGAGGCCAACATCATCCTGATACCAAGCCTGGCAGACACACAAGAAAAGAGAATTTTAGATCAATATCCCTGATGAACATCCATGTAAAAATGCTCAATAAAATACTGGCAAACTGAATCCAGCAGCACATCAAAAAGCTTATCCACCATGATCAAGTGGGCTTCATCCCTGGGATGCAAGGCTGGTTCAACATATGCAAATCAATAAACGTAATCCAGCATATAAACAGAACCAAAGACAAAAACCACATGATTATCTCAATAGATGCAGAAAATGCCTTTGACAAATTCAACAGCCCTTCATGCTAAAAACTCTCACCACTCCTATTCAACATAGTGTTGGAAGCACTGGCCAGGGCAATCAGACAAGAGAAAGAAAGAAAGTATATTCATTTACGAAAAGAAGAAGTCAAATTGTCTCTGTTTGCAGATGACATGATTGTATAATTTAGAAAACCCCATCGTCTCAGCCCAAAATCTCCTGACGCTGATAAACAACTTCAGCAAAGTCTCAGGATACAAAATTAATGTGCAAAAATCACAAGCATTCTTATACACCGGTAACAGACAAACAGAGAGCCAAATCATGAATGAACTTCCATTCACAATTGCTTCAAAGAGAATAAAATACCTGGGAATCCAACTTACAAGGGATCTAAAGGACCTCTTCAAGGAGAACTACAAACCACTGCTCAACGGAATCAAAGAGGACACAAACAAATGGAAGAACATTCTATGCTCATGGATAGGAAGAATCAATATCATGAAAATGGCCATACTGCCCAAGGTAATTTATAGATTCAATGCCATCCCCATCAAGCTACCAATGACTTTCTTCACAGAATTGGAAAAAACTGCTTTAAAGTTCATATGGAACTAAAAAAGAGCACGCATCTCCAAGACAATCCTAAGCCAAAAGAATAAAGCTGAAGGCATCACGCTACCTGACTTCAAACTCTACTACAAGGCTCCAGTAACCAAAACAGCATGGTACTGGTACCAAAACAGAGATATAGACCAATGGAACAGAACAGAGTCCTCAGAAATAATACCACACATCTACAGTCATCTGATCTTTGACAAACCTGAGAAAAACAAAAAATGGGGAAAGGATTCCCCATTTAATAAATGGTGCTGGGAAAATTGGCTAGCCATAAGTAGAAAGCTGAAACTGGATCCTTTCCTTACTCCTTATACGAAAATTAATTCAAGATGGATTGGAGACTTAAATGTTAGACCTAAAACCATAAAAACCCTAGAAGAAAACCTAGGTAATACCATTCAGGACATAGGCATGGGCAAGGACTTTATGTCTAAAACATCAAAAGCAACGGCAACAAAAGCCAAAATTGACAAATGGGATCTCATTAAACTAAAGAGCTTCTGCACAGCAAAAGAAACTACCATCAGAGTGAACAGGCCACCTACAGAATGGGAGAAAATTTTTGCAATCTACTCATCTGACAAAGGGCTAATATCCAGAACCTACAAAGAACTCAAACAAATTTACGAGAAAAAAACAAACAACCCCATCAAAAAGTGGGCAAAGGATATGAATAGACACTTCTCAAAAGAAGACACGCATACAGCCAACAGGCACAGGAAAAAATGCTCGTCATCACTGGCCATCAGAGAAATGCAAATCAAAACCACAATGAGATACCATCTCACACCAGTTAGAATGGCAATCATTAAAAAGTCAGGAAACAACTGGTGCTGGAGAGGATGTGGAGAAATAGGAACACTTTTACATTGTTGGTGGGACTGTAAACTGGTTCAACCGTTGTGGAAAATAGTATGGCAATTCCTCAAGGATCTAGAACTAGAAATACCATATGACCCAGCCATCCCATTACTGGGGATATACCCAAAGGATTATAAATCATGCTGCTATAGAGACACATGCACACGTATGTTTATTGCGGCACTATTCACAATAGCAAAGACTTGGAATCAACCCAAATGTCCATCAGTGACAGACTGGATTAAGAAAATGTGGCACATATACACCATGGAATACTATGTAGGCATAAAAGGATGAGTTCGTGTCCTTTGTAGGGACATGGATGCAGCTGGAAACCATCATTCTCAGCAAACTATCGCAAGAACAGAAAACCAAACACTGCATGTTCTCACTCATAGGTGGGAATTGAACAATGAGATTACTTGGACTTGGGAAGGGGAACATCACACACCGGGGCCTATTATGGGGAAGGAGGATGGGGAAGGGATGGCATTGGGAGTTATACCTGATGTAAATGACGAGTTGATGGGTGTTGACGAGTTGAGGGGTGCAGCACACCAACATGGCACAAGTATACATATGTAACAAACCTGCACATTGTGCACATGTACCCTAGAACTTAAAGTATAATAAAAAAGAAAAAAAAATGGTTTATCGATGAAAAAAAAAAGAGCATAAGTAGTAAATAACATGCCTCTAGCAACTCTAGTATTAGGTGTAGTTGTGCTCTATGGACTGCTTCACCCTAGTTCAAGTCTTTAACAAGTTAACCTTGTAACTTTAACAAGTTAGCCAGACCAGAAGTTCCAGTTTATTGTCAGAAGAATTTCATCTCAGAACATCAGAAATGCTGGATTTTAGTGCTTCTTGCATCATAACATAAATAGAACAAACCAGTACCAATATGCATGCACTCATTATATGATTATTATTTCAGAAATGGGGAAGAAGAAGATCCTGAAGTTTTACTACTTTAAGAGTTGCAGCAACACCATCAACAAAGACTACTAAGTGTAACTTTTAATGCACACTTTACTTTCTTACTCTGATGAATTGATAGGAAGAGTTTGTAAGTGCACAGAATTTACATGCAGATAATATTGGTACTACAGTTTTTAAAACATCTGAAAGCAGTTTACCACAGCCTGCCTCAATTTTGCTTACACTAAGTGATGTTCAAATCCCTTTTCTTGTAAACAGCCCAATACAATTAATGGCTCTGATTAGCAATACAGCACTTAGAAGATTTTTTAAATACACAAAACTTAGATGTTCCTCCATTCTTGTAACTTACTTTAATTCAGTATCATATGCAGATACCCAGTAAAGAAGCTCCAATACTGCCTAACCTCTTGTAGGACTCTGGCTGCTTCTCCTGTAGAGTGTAATTCATTTTTAGCATGACTACTATATATATATCTAGCCTATAACAAGTTTTTGGTTAGTGGGGCCTGAAATAATGAAATTTTGTTGTACTGTAATCTGGACCCCACTGATTCAGAATTTGTAATAATTCAGAAAGGAGCTGAAATTAAAGTGACTTTAGGGTTACTTTTGCATAAAGAATTTACTAAACAAATTTAAAAACAAGATAGTAGAAAGGATATTAAAACTACTTAAAAGAACAAATGTGGCCAGGCACGATGGCTCACGTCTGTAATCCCAGCACTTTTGGAGGCCGAGGTGGGTGGATCACTTGAGCTCAGGAGTTCAAAATCGGTCTAGGCAACATAGTGAAACCCGGTCTCTACTGAAAATAGAAAAACTAGCCGGGCGTGGTGGCGCACACCTGTAATTCCAGCTGCTCAGGAGGCTGAGGTGGGAGGATCTCTTGAGCCAGGGAGGCGGAAGTTGCCATGAGCCGAGATCATGGCACTGCACTCCAGCCTGGGGAACAGAGTGACACCCTGTCTCAACTTCCCCCTCCCAAAACAAAACAAAAAAAACTAAACAATGCTTCCAAGCACCTTTAAGTACTTTAGAAATATCTCTTTACATGTAATCCATTGATACACTAACGATACACTAACTATAAATCGCTCTCATATATTTATTAAATCAAGATCCCTAAGGGATCTTGATCTAATCCTGGTTAATATATGTACAAGAAAACCATAAAAACTACAGTTCATAAAAAAATTCTAAAATTCAAAACTTCACCCATTTTAGACTTGTTCTCCCTAAATTATTGCAAATTAAGAAAAATTTGAAACATATAAAATCTAAGACTCATTTTTCTCATACCCCTATCTTTTTTCCTTGTTTCTACAGACTCACAGGTATCTGAACCAATTTGGCAGCAACAACTACATAATTCAAGATTAAATCTATTGATAATAAGCAAAAAAAAAAAAAAGTTAATAATGATAGTCCTAAAAGTATGCAGGAAGAGAAATAGAATATAAGGATCTATGTGCACGTTTAAAGATTAAACTCAGCAAGAACCATTACATATATTAGTATATAATACACACCCAGCCCTGAAAAGGACAAGGAGCAACTTAAAAGTAATGAGACTGGCTTATATACGACCTGTGGAATCAAACTTATTACTTAGGTCACACCCCAATATGTCAACTAGTATTCAATTTGAAAGAAAAATAAAATTAATCCCAAAAAGATGGTAAGAAATGTCACATAATAAAAAATAACTATTTGAATTCATCTGATAAAAGATGCTACATAAATACAAAGCAGTAGTAATAAGACAGCCTGGAAGAATAGAGAAGATATTCCTCTTTATTCTAAAATGAAAAAGTTCCTAAGTATAACTACGTAAAGTTTAGATGGTAAAAACGCAATGAGGAAATCTGAAACAATCCAAATAAAAGGATCCCTACTTTTATTCCAGAAGGACCCAATCTCTTCTGACTTTTTACTTCCTAGGGTAAAGAAAATAAGTTATTTTTGAAATAAAAACCTAGTGATTCAAAAATTGCCTGATTTAGTCACAGTATTTTAAACGAACCTGGGCAATTCTTCCTCTCAATACCACTTCCAGTCAAATCACCCAGTTTTAAATGCAGTTTATCCAGTCTGGGTTTGGCTTTTTAGACAATCACAGAAAATCTTTCCTAAATAACTTTATAAAAAGATAGATATCTTTTGTGAAACTAATTTAAGGGCCAAAGAAGCAGGTGAAGAGTGACAGTGAGAACAAACCAATATCCACAGTAGTTAGGAAAAGTAGAAGTGAGATACAGAAAAGTGAGCATAATGAGGAGTTATGTAATTTGAGGCAGTGAAAGGTTATAGTGATATTAAAACTTACTGTACAATGGCTTTAAGTGAATATTATTTTAGAAATATATCCATTTTCACATTATTAATCGTGTCAAAATTCAATTTCAGGTTTCAGTTAATATTTATTGCATTTTAAAAATCGTTACAAAAAACTTATTACAGTAGAATACTATCAGTAACAGAGTTAATCTTTCTGTCAAATCCCAGTGGTGCACCTGTCAATAGGAAAATAAGAATGAGTCAGACTACAGGGGAACTTTTAGATACCAAGAGTCTAAAGGGGATTAACAATTCATAAGATATGATATTGAGAGAATGATAACTGTGTATGAGACAGTTCCTGCGGATATTAGTTTACAACTTATATATGAAGGTTTTTGTTGTATTTTCTTTGTGGATAGCACACTTTAAGAAGGAATTCTAGTCTCCACTTTTTTTTCCTACATTGAAGTGGCTATAGGTATCTTTCACTTAGTAAAAAATGTTATGTTCCAGGAAAACTTGCTCTTAAAAAGAATCGCTGGGAAAAAGTCATTTATCTCACAAACTTCCATCATACAATTGAGAGATGTGTGCTCAGCTGGGAAAATTTTTAGTCCAATGATATAATAAAGATCATACTTCAGAATATAATTCTTTTAAAACCACATACTTAAGGAAAATTATAACTTCTAGATGCATCAGTGGTACTTAATGTAATACTGTGCTACCTCCAGACTCAGTCATTAGGTAAAAATATTGAGAATGAGCCTATTTTACTTAACAGAAACTGACAGTTCTTTACCC
Source organism: Papio anubis (assembly GCF_008728515.1). Classification (NCBI taxonomy): domain Eukaryota; kingdom Metazoa; phylum Chordata; class Mammalia; order Primates; family Cercopithecidae; genus Papio; species Papio anubis. The sequence continues at coordinate 88,146,152 of NC_044996.1, read as the reverse complement.
TATTTTACATGCTGCCACCACTGAGCCCTAGCAATTTAACTAAAGTATGTACCTGCCTTAAATCACCACAGTACTTACAATTTGACATACAAGGTAATTTTAATTTCTTGGCAGTTTCCCTCCTCTTTACAAAGATCATCCCTTTGATACTGTCATAAGACCAGAAATGTACAATACTAACTTGGCAAAAATGATTTACTCCAATGCCTTCTGAATACATTTTGTTATCTGTTAACTGGTTAATTTCCAACAATAATCATAGCTGTTTGCTGACTGTGTCCAGATAGGCCATTCTGTTCTCTAATAACTTGTTTATTTAATAGCTGATATTCTAAGTAGAGGATATTCAAAATAACAATTATATTTGTTGAGCCTAGAAACTATTTGCTACTGTGAATTAAAGTTAACTTTAATCAGAGAAGACTATTGCTGGCAGCAAAAGATACCAAATAAAAGGTACAGAAGGTGTATAAATCCTCAAAAATTTCAAGTTTGAGTATATTGCTCCTGAGAGTAAATCTGTGAATTCTTTATATTTGGAATTCTAATATGTGAATTTATGTTAGGAGACATACCTCTCTATGGATGGAATAACTCCATATCTTGTTATTTTTCTCTGTGTAAATGCCAACTTACAATGGCTGACTAAAACCTAGGAGACAATTAGTCATCTCACTAATTTTCAATATAGCAGAAGGATATTAGAAATGTACCAAAATAAGCTTTGCAGAGGTTTGTAATTGCAGTTTAAACATTGATGTTAGTTGTCAATTATTAATACATACATTATTAATAACATGATATTAGAACTTTGACAGACATCAATTTGTGGGATTCTGATGTACCCCTCCCTTTGTTTTCAGAAAATGAAAGCAATAGCAGTACTAAATATAGTACTAAAAACTAAGTTACCATATACTAATGGATCAAAATGAATGTTGCATATAAAATTTCCCTAATTTAATTTATCAAGAAATAGTCTTTGGAGCATATTAATAATTTAAGGCTGTACTAATCAGACCAGTGTTGTATGAAACACTCAGAATATAACCGTCTCTTAGTGGACAGTAAAATTATATAGGTTACAAAAACATGTGAACTTAACACTCTACCTACATCTGCTTAGAAAACATTCTCAATTGCCTCAGGTAATAGGATGATTATTTTAAAGCCTGATTTCTATAGCATGTATATCTGTGAAATTATATTTAATTTGTTAATTTAGTATATAGTTTATCATAGAAAATTATGCCCACTACAAAGAAGTTAATTGCCACTGACAGTCCTCTTCTCCTTTAGGTTTATCTAGGAGAAAATATGCACAAGGATTAGAAAATCAAGTGCCTTAGCTCATGCTATGCTGAACTCTTCCCCCTTCTAAGAAAGCGTATACTTCTATTAAGAGCCAAATCAAGTATGACTTTCTCTACAAAGCTTTCTCAGACAAATCCAGCCTACAGTAATCTCCCTTTACTCGTAACTCTTTTAGTCCTTATTCAACATGACTCTATGTTCCAATTGTTGACCATGATGTCTCATATATGTATTTTCCTTTTTCTAATGGGTAAGCAATTTACCCAACTGGTAAACTGCTATTTCTCTTCTATTCTCCACAATACCTGGTATAGTAGTAGGCATTCATTAGAAGCTAGAAAATAAAAACTTGTTAAAAGTCACTTTAAAAAAAAAAAAAAAAACTTCATTCCAGAGTTCACTGATCAAGTGCTTTGATAGCATTTGCAAAATAAGCCATCAATTTTATTTTATAATGTGTTTATGACACCCTAGGTAAATGCTCTTAGAGGATGTGGCACCTTCATAGCCATACTCATTTCAATGGAATACTAGATTGGATTCAAATTACTGCCAGGTTCTCTAAGTATGTGAAGGTGAAGAGCAAGTATTCATATGATACACTATTATTCCAAATAATTCAGACTTAAATTTATCAAAAGCTTTTCCAAAACAAAACAAAAAAAAATTGTCTTTGGACTCTAGCAACTAGAAGCATGTCAGCTTGCTAACGCACAAAACAAACAATACTCTCCGAGGTCCAAGATTATTTTGCAGTGGTACTAGAATTATATTGTGCTTTAATTCAAACTATACCCCCAAAGAACCTCAAACAACATGAAAGCTCCCAAAGCAAAGCATTTTACCCCAAACTAACAAAGTTTGCAGTCTTGACAGATTCATCCAATACATTTAATCATAAATGGCATCTATATATCCTTTTAAAAAATCTTTAGCTCAAAAGCGTTTACAAAGAAAGGAAAATTTAGCTTTTCCATTATTACGCTTCTTTCTCGCCACGTCTTATCAGATAAAAGAAACCTGAAATGGCTTAAAAACCAATAGGGAGGGAAAAGAACCCATCTTTTATTGTCTGCTCACAGAATTATCTTCAACTGCAGGCTACCTCAGGAAGAACAGATATAACACAACCCATCCTCGCTTTTATTTGGGATATTTTAGGTTTCATCATCATATTTATAATAAAAAAGAAGTATGTCATTCTCGATGAAAAGTAGTTTGTAAAACCAGTTTCCCTTATTATCAATCAGCCATTCTGCCTACTTCTCAAGTTTGATGGCATTTTAGAAGTCTAGTGGAGTGTGTGTTTGTTTTATTGTTTTTATTATTTAATATAAGTACTATCTTCCTAACGTACATGTCAGGAGTCAGAAGCCAGGCACAAGGCTTTCGGGAGCTCTCAGCACATGAGTAGCAACAACACTGAAAAGTAAGGGGCCACTCCAGCTATCTGTTCAAGCCTTGAGGCATGGAGTGGCAGCAGCCCGGGGAATGGGCTCCTGAGAAGCCCGCGGTCAGGCTGAGCCTCCTGAGAGCGAGAGCCAAAGCAAGGGGAAAGGGGCGAGCACAGCACTGGGAGAGTCTGTCCACGAATCAGGAACCAGGCTGCGTAACTGTACGTAGAATTATCAGCATCTATGGCATCTAAGAAGCAAAGCCAGGCCTTAAGCACCCACCCCGCATTCCTGGACGCCAGGGTTGAGACCAAAAAGTGGTGGCTATGAGAAGGAAAACTACCTCGAAGGGAATAGAGAGCCGCGAGCAGATGTGGGAGAGGCGTCAGAAGCTTCTGCAGGCGAAAGCAGCGATTCGCTCGCCTCCCGGGGCCCCGGAGGCCGGAAAGGCGCCCTAGAACCGAGCGAGTGCGGTGCCACTACTCACCCCTACTCTCCTATGGTCCCGGTCGTCGCCCTGCTCGACGCAGCCCCTGCAGGGGGGAGCCCCTCCCCCGCCCGCCGCCGGGGGTGGGCTCGGCGGGCGAGAGAAGGCGGCGGCGCAGGTGTCCAAGAGCCGGGGCCAGAGAGAAGCTGGGTGCAAGGGAGACAGCTTGGTGCCTTGCGCTCCGTGGCGCCGCCAACTTCACCACCATCGACGTGGAGGGACAAAGGGAGGCGATGGGGGGCAGGCGCTCGCCCAGCGGCCCGGACCCTCCTGGGGTACTAGGCCTGAGCCTCTGGAGTGACCGCCGTTCCCAGTCCCCTCAGCAACGCGACCCCCAGGCCTGATTCCCGTCCCTGGGCCCCCCTGGCCACAGAGCAGCGGCGGCTCCCTCTTGGGGCCGCGGTCGCATCTGCATCCTCCTGCTCCTCCTCCTCTGGCGCCGCTGCCTACACACACAGCCCCGGCGCCGTTACCGCCGCGGCGCCCGACCGCCGTTGCCTAGCAACTGTGCGCATGCGCCCCACCCCTGTCGGCTACTGCTGCCACCGCTGGCGCCGCTGTCGGAGCTCAGACCAGCAGGCCTGCGACCTAGAAAGTGCTCAAAACCCCACTTCCTAAGGCCTAGAAGGAGCGACGTGAAGGTAAGGGTGGGTGAGGAGAGGTCCAGGATGCTCTGCAATTCGAGAGGCCCGAGGACTTGGGATACGACAGTCTCTCAGCCCCTCGACAGGCACCTCTGCGGTTAATTAAGAGTGACAGTACCAACAACCTCACTACTTCTCTCGCTGCCTTTTATTTGTCTTTTATTTGCCTTTTATTTTATTTGCCTACTTATTTGTCTTGGCTCCTCCAATTCATCCTTCACAAGGGCTGCCAGGGTAATTTTCTAAATAACTTCTCTGATATGTCACTGGTCTGCATAACTCAGGTGGTTAAGGGTCACCTCCCTTAATAGGGCCTAACAGTTATTTACTACTGCAACAGCATACTCTGGTTTCTTTGCCTTTAGATTTGTCTTTCTGCAATTTGTTCTCATACTTGTACCAGTGATCAAATGAAAAGCTAATCTCACTTCCTTCTGGCTTAGAGAATGGGCTTTGAAATTACAGCCAAATTTGAATTTCTGCTCCACCACCAAGTAGCTCTGTTTCCTTGAGCTAGGATTTTATTTATTTATTTATTTTTTATTTTTTATTTTTATTTTTATTTATTTATTTATTTATTTTTTTTGAGACAGAGTCTCACCCTGTCGCCCAGGCTGGTGTGCAGTGGCGCCATCTCGGCTAACTGCAACCTCCTCCTCCCGGGTTCAAGTGATTCTCCTGCCTCAGCCTCCCAAGTAGCTGGGACTACGGGTGCAAGCCACCACACCTGGCTAATTTTTGTATTTTTAGTAGAGACAGGGTTTCACCATGTTGGCCAGGCTGGTCTCAAACTCCTGACCTCAAGTGATCCGCCCGCCTCCACCTCCCAAAGAGCTGAGATTACAGGCCCTCCACTAATGTTTCACTGGCACTGATCGTAGGACTTCTTAGAGTTTTTACACATGGCGTAGCTATTTTTACACTTTCTAAAATGTTTAAATATTTTACCAAATAAACATCCAGCAGGGCACATTTTGTAAATATGTTTACACATTGTATTAAGTTTAATACAGAAACTCTAAACCTAATCTCAAAAACATCAAGTAAATAAGTCCCTAGAATATCACACAAGTTTGTACATAGCCATTGCCTACATGTCAATTCTCAGGGTCAATATTTTAAAATTAAAAAGTGTAGTTTTGGAAGAATCACTGGATATTTACATGTTCATTAACTGGAGGGTTTATGCAGATTTCTTACCTAGGTGAACCTTTGGGAAAGATGTCTAATCACTTTATAGATCTAGATGTGTCTCAGAAAAGGTAAAAACTGATCTGTAGCTGGGTGCCTAAGGAGGCGTGGAAGGAGCTAGGGCTAGAAAAATAGAGGCAAGATCTTAGAGGACTTTGAATGTTAAGCTAGGAAATCTGTACTTTCTCCTTTATTATAGATAATGAATCTATTGAAAAATAACTCCAATTTTTGCTAAGTGCTTACTCTGAGCCACAGTAAGTTATGTATGTTAAGGGCTTTACATGCACTTTTCCATTTAATCCTCATAACTACTCTATAGGTATTATAATTATCCCCATTTTACTGATAAGGAAACAGATTCAGACAGGTTAAGAATCTCAGCTCAGGCTGGGCACGGTGGCTCACGCCTGTAATCCCAACACTTTGGGAGGCCGAGGTGGGCAGATCACCTGAGGTCAGGAGTTCAAGACTAGCCTGGCCAACATGGCGAAACCCCTCCTCTACTAAAAATAAAAAAATTAGCCAGGCGTGGTGGCACTTGCCTGTAATCCCAGCTACTTGGGAAGCGGAGACAGTAGAATCACTTGAACCTGGGAGGTGGATGTTGCAGTAAGCCGAGATGGCACCATTGCACTCCATCCTGGGTGACACAATGAGACTCTGTCCCAAAAAGAAAGAGAGAGAGAGAGAGAGAGAGAGAGAGAAAAGAAACACTAGAGGAGAGCTCAAATGGACTGTCATACTAAAATGAAACTTTATACAGATCAGCCAAAAAGTACTGAAGAAAGAGAAGAACAATTGGAAAGGGGAAAAGAGTGAATCACTCTAGAACTAATTAAATAGAAGTATCAGATTGGAGATCATCAACAAGCTGTAACCAATGTGGAGGACCATAACATAGGGAATATATATTACAAGTATAAATGTAGCAATGAGCTTGGATAGAGTTCTCACACAGCTCATACCTTTCCTTCCATATGGAACAGACATGCCTTTCAGGTTCAAAGGAAAACAATTCCGTAGTGTTCAGCCTTTTCTAATGACCATCAGTAACTCACGGGGAAAGACTTTTTACAAAATTTGCTTATATCTTCTAAAGCCTGTATTTTGCCACATAAAACCTACATTCTCTGTTCACTTATTGAACTAATCACATTCTATCACACATTTTTTAACAGTGAATAGAGGAATACATATATAAAATCCTGCTGATCATCTTTAATTCTTCTGTGTTCCTTTCTAGATAGAGAACTGTGTCACTGCTGTACTTAAACTCCTTCAGTATCTTTCCTGGGGTTTCAAGATAAAATCTCATCTCCTTTGCCCACATCAGTGCATCTGCCTTACTACGATAGAAAGGTAAAAACTCATACAACAAACAGAACTCTCTATGTCAACATGGAAAAAAAAAAGAAAGCTGATTTATTATTGAGTAAGCACAACAGAGTACACGCATATAAGTAGCCTTCAAGAGACTGTAAATTCAAAATGAAATTCTACACAACTTATATATTACAACAGATACCAAGTCCACTTGAGAATTGAGGCAGCTATTTGTTTAGTTAATTGAATTCTTCCAACAGAATAATAAAACTTTTCTTACCTCCCCAAAGATACCTCTCATCTTCCTGAAAGACAAATGGTTACACCTTGAAATGGGCTCCTACATTAACTTTGAAGACATGTCTTTACATTTCAAAGAGAAATGTGACCTTGACCTTGGACATATGTGTGCGTAGTCTCTCTGTGGTCTCTGGAGAGATTTATCTACATTCCAAAAGTTAGAGAAAGGATAAAGGTTCACTCTGCCTCCCAAGGCCATACATTAAGAGCTAAGGGGGAGAAAATAATCTCTTTCTCCTTATTCACCTGCTTTTCATTTCTTTTTTTTTTTTTTTTTTCCTTATTCACCTTCATTTACCTTTACAATTACAAATCAGTGAGTTCTTCAAAAACAGAACTCTGTGCTGGCACAGTAGATGCACTTAGTAAATCAAGAGTAGATCTTCCTTGAATAAATAAAGTCATAGAAGAAGGTGTCAATAGATGAGTGGGAATTTGCCAAAAGGGGATAAAAATATCCCATGCAAAGTAAAAGGTATATTCAAAAGCCCAGAAAATTTGAAAGTGCATGACGTATTCAGCAAAAGTAGAAAAGTGTGACTTATGCTTATTTTATCTGTGTTTATGGACTGGGAAGTGTAAAGTTGTAATGGAGTTGAATATAGAGAAGTAGACTGAGCAAAGATTGTGAAATGCCTTGTATGCTACGCCAAAGTTTGGAAAAGGTCTATATCTGATGGCTAAATATGGTGTTAAAGAAAATTTTTTCATGATACTTGTTAAAGATGGTAAGAAAGACTTAATTCAAGGAGGATTATTGTTATGGAGTTTTACAGTAGAGGAGAGAGATGAGGCTTAACTCTGAGTCCAACAAGGGGGGAGTAACATTTATAAGTGGGAATTTATAAACAAGGAGCAGAGTGGAGGCATCAGTTAATGGAAAATTACTAAGAGGAAACATTAATTCTAGGGGTATTCTTGCTAAACCAACTTGATGGAAATCTTGCTAAAGGCAGACCAGGGTAATAAGATATCAGGGGTGGGAGATGAGATATCTAATCTGATATCCAGAATGATCAGATACCAAGGGTAGGGAATTTCCACTAAACTGACTCAGCAGGATTCTTGCTAAAACTGAACTAAGCAAGCCAAGGACAGAGCCCAAGGTCAGAGCTTAGTTGAGAAGAAGGCTCACAAGAGCCTAACTCAAATTTGGTCAAGGAGAGAGTCTTTGTCAGAGGCAAGGTACTATTACTTGTTTAGGAGTCTAGCCGAAATATTAAACAGTGCTTCAGCCCCAAAGAGCTTATAATCTAATGATGCAGGAAGACAAGTTAATAAATAATTTACATAAATGAAATCAAATTGACAGATGTATTTGTGGGGGAGGGTATGAGATTGGAAATAGACTTTGAGTGAAGTTTCTGAGAAAGCTCCTTGGATGATTTCATCTTGACATGTAACATAAAAGGTCAGCTAGACACAGTGGCTCACTCCTGTAATCCCAGCACTTTGGGAGGTCAAGGCAGGTGGATTGCTTGAGCTCGAGACCAGCCTGGGCAACGCAGAGAAACCCAGTCTCTACAAAAAAAAAATACAAAAATTAGCTGGGTGTGGTGACATGTGCCTGTAGTCCCAGCTACTCAGCAGGCTGAGGTGGGAGGATGACATAAGCCCAGGAGACAGAGGTTGCAGTGAACTGCAGTTGCTCCAGTGCACTCCATCCTGGGCAAGACAGCCAGACCCTGACTCAAAAAAAAAAAAAAAAAAAAAAGAGTCTCCAGAATTGAAGTAATTCCCAGAATTTCAGACCCTTGAATCCTTTGTGTCTGTATGCTATAGATCTTCATCTTTTGTTCACTGTTTCTATTCAAGCTCCTCTGAAGAAAATCACTATGACCTTTTAATGCAAATTGATGTTGCCACAGATTTAGTTTCTCATCTCCGAACTACTTTGCAATCCTTTTTCATGGTCAGTCCTTCTCCAGTTCCCCTCAGCTATTTCTCTAAACTTTAACCATTCTCTACTATGACAGATGACCTCATCCTTCACTCAGCAAATCTGCCACCCAACTGGTGACTTTATTACCTATGTTCCTTAAAAAAATTGCAGGTAACAGGAATTTTTCTCACCTACAATCTGCATCTGCTCCCATGTTATACCTTTATTCCTCCAGTCTCACATAGACTAAATCTCCTATTTGAGCTCCTGATCTTTGTCTCGTCTAGCACCGTACAGGTCTTACCCACTTTTTCTTTCTATCTCACGTACCTTACAACTCTCCCTCTCAACTACATTATTCTCCTCAGCCTGTAAACATACTCAAGACTCTTCCGTTCTTAAAAGACATACTCTCCTGTGATCCTGGAGCCTCCTTCAGTTTCCTAGAAGTGTCTCCTGTTACCCTATCATGTTTCCTTCTCACCCAGAGAAGGGTTATCTTACATTCACTGCCTCTGTTTCTTCACTTCCCATTCACTTTCCAACCACTGTAATAGGGATTTAACCTCTACCTCTCCACTAAAAGCTATTTTGTTAAGAACACCAGTTACTGACAAATTTCCCTATGCAATGGACACTTTTCAGTGTTTGTTATTGGACCTCACTGCTACATATGATAGTATTTATCATTTGGGTCTGCTTGAAAGTTTCGACTCTACCTGATTCCAGACATATACTCTCTGTTCTTTTCCTTCCTCTTTATCTTTTTAATTTATGTAACTTTCATGGACTCTTCTCCTTCAACCTACCCATTAAATGTTAGTTTTCCCCCTCCCATAGTTCCACTTTTGGCCTATTTCTTTTGTTCTACTCTCCATGCTCTATTACCTGCACATGGATGACTTTAAAATATATATTACTAGCTCAGACCGCCATCCTGAGATCTAGATAAACTAGTCCAACTGTCCACTCAACATCCTGACTTGGACGCCACCCAAGCAGTTCAAATTCAACCTGTCCATGCTTGAATATATTTTCCCATGCTAATGGGTTATTTGTCTTTTGGGGGGTAGATTCCCCAAAAAATTTCCCCAAAGAGAGGCCTGGCACAGTGACTCATGCCTGTAATCTCAGCACTTTGGGAGGCTGAAGCAGGCGGATCAGGAGTTCAAGACCAGCCTGGCCAACATGGTGAAACCCTGTCTCTACTAAAAATACAAAAATTAGCCAGGCATAGTGGCTCACATCTGTGGTCCCAGCTATTTGGGAGGCTGAGGCATGAGAATCACTTGAACCCAGGAGGCAGAGATTGCAGTGAGCCGGGATGGCACTACTGCACTCTGTCTCAAAAAAAAAAAAAAAAAAAAAAAAATCCCCAAAGGGAGACCCTGGTATTGTCACATAATGATTTCACCTTCTCACAGAAACAGATGAAATGACTGGATTATGATCATTTTATGTGAGTCAAGCCAAGACTTCTGTACCTTTTCCTGAAAAATAAGCTGCATATATGCACCAAGGAAGAATAAGTTGAATCACTAGAATTGAAACTTCATGAAGACAGGGATTCTTGCCTACTTTGTTCACTGCTGTATCTCTAATGCTTAGAATAGTACCTGCCACATAGTAGGCTCTCAATAAATCTTTGTCAAATAAATGAATGGATGAATTTCTATATCCTCTTCTTAAAGGCCCTTTGGGAATTCCACTAGATTGTAGCAGCTAACTAGCTAGCTAGATAGCTGGCTAGACAGATATAGATCTATATCAATGTATATACATAGATTAAGGAGGTATATATCTTTTTGTGTCTGAAATAGGACAAAAGGAAATTATAACTGCACTTCACCCAGATTTCTGCCTGTTGAAAGGAAAGAAAAAGGAGGGAGGGAGGGATAAAAACACTTTATCTGCCTCTTGGAATAGCCATTTGGTAGTTCTTCAGCTCTTCCAGATGCTCAGATCTCTGCTTTAGGAAAATCTCCTTTGTAGTATGCCTTCACTTCCTGCATAAGGAATGTCGTCTTATGGAATCAAGACAATTCAGGCAACTGAAGATGCCCACTTCAAACAGAAGGTTGATTGGTACCTCGTTTGGCATATTCAATAGTGAATAAAGGACACGTGAAACCCTTTGCCTGAGCTCGCTCTCTCTTGGTATGCTGAAATTTCTGTCTCACTGATACCAAACAAAGCAAAGTATGATCTAATCCCAAGAGTGGATGCACTTCCAAGTTTGGCAGGCCCCCAGCAGTCCTATTGTCCCTCTCTGGGTACGTGTATTTTACCTTGTCTCCTAAACAAAAACCATAAAGGTCACCTCAGAGTCTCTTTTCTAACCTCCTACATCTAATTAAGTTAATAAGCCTTGCTGATTCTATCTCCTAAATAGCTCTCATATTCATTCATCATTCCTTTACACCTGCACCATCACCAATTTTGCCCTAATTTATTTATTTCCTTCTAATTTTTTTCAGGAGTATTTCAGCAACTTCCTAATCAGGCTCCTTACCTTCGTTCTTACCTCTCTTCCAAACCATCTTCTGCACTGCTTCTTGAATAAGTTATCTAAAAATGCAAACCTTATCACATTCTCTCCCTGCTTAAAAACATTTCAGATCTATTCCCCATTCCTTATTGATTACACTTCAAACTCCATATTACTTTTCATAATCTGTCTCTTTTCCAGTCATATCCCCTACCATTCTCTACATTCTACTTCATGCTCAGGAATCTAATACTCCTTGCAGTTCTTTGCTGAGCATCCCCCTTCTTGGAGCTTCTCTTTCCACCACTTCCATCCTAATGTTACTGTAGAAGTTTTTAATGTTATGTGACCCATTGGCCACAGTTAACCAACCAATCTGGAACTACTATAGTCCTTCCTTGGGAATCTGGAATCTAGATTAAGATATTTCATCCTGGTCTGGTTGCTTTCTTACGCTGAGCAGTATAAACTTCATAGCTGTTGGCAGCAGCCATTTTTCTACCATATGGTCTGGGGAAAAAGAAAATGCTGGTCTGCTATAAAAGATGAAGCAGAAACATAGAGAGATGCAGCAATGAGAGAGGTAGAGAGTCCAGATAGCAGTTGAGTTCCTAGCTGCAGCTTATTCCTTGAAGCCCACCTGCCTTCTTGTTTTTCGGTTCCATAAGACACTCCTCTGTCCTTGTGCTAAATTCCTTTTGTTGCTCAAGCTAGTTTGAATTGAGTAACTGTACAAACATTCTGCTCTCCCATATTAAGCTGCTTAGCTCTTCTGTATCTTTGCTTATTCTTTTCCCTTTGCCTGCAAAACAGTAGTTATTTCCACAACCATTTTGCCTGAATAATTTATATTTATAATGGCCCTTTACCTGTATCCGGAAGGTACCTATATTTCTACTCTGCCCTTACTTCATTCCTTCCTCCCCAAAGGGAAATATTTATATTATAGGTCAGATGGCATGACACTGATTAGATCAGAATTAATAAAGGGTAGGGTCGATATTTGCAAATAGGTCTCATACCCATTCGTGGTCCTTCCATTCCTATTCCTCCTCTTTCCCTGTGGGTGGATACTGTAAGAGGGCCAGGGCCTATCTTGAGGCAGTTTCAGCAATATTCTCTTTCTGTATCTAAGAAGACTGGCATCAATTCAGATTTATGTGTTATGTGGCTGGGTCAGAGAACACTAACATTTGGATTTGAGCTTGGGGACAGGAATGCCATTAGGGAACCTCATTAAGGCTTCAAGTGAGCCACTTTTTAATCACATTTTCCCATAGCTCTATACAGAAAATATTTTGTGCAGCATCCTATGTTTAGTAATCAGAGTTGCAGCTGGTATTTGGAGGGAAAGAGATTCTCTCCTGAAATTGGAGATCCTTGGGGAATGTAGACTGAAGAGGAGAGCTCCACTTAAACCAGATTAGAAGGCAGAGTTCCACATGGAGAAAGCAAAATTCTCCTTATGGCCTCTATGGATAAAAAATGATTTTGGTTTGCATATTTTGGGGCATTGGTTGGAGGGATGGCATCTTGCTTTCCCCAATCCCACTCTCTCACCCAGAGCTGAGGAGTGGTATATTTCTCCAGAGAGATCACATCTTTTTGTGGCAGGAATCTAAATGGTAGGAGAAATGTTTATATTACCATTTAGATAACCAAAGTCCGGAGAATTCAAAATCTGAAGGAAAGCAATGCGATTATGGATGTTTGATAAGTGCCAATAGTAGCAGCACAGAACTAGTAAAGATTTGGAGCCTGGGCACTATATTGAGACCTCGTCTCTACCAAATATTTTAAAAAACTAGCCAGACATGGTGATCACCTGTGGTCCCAGCTATTTGGGAGGCTGCGGTGGGAGGATGGTTTGCACCTAGGAGGTGGAGGCTGCCTTGAGCTGTAATTGTGCCACTGCACTACAGCTTGGGTGACAGAGAAAGACCGTGACCAAAAAAAAAAAAAAAAAAAAAGCAAAAAACAGACCAATGAAAAAAACATGGATTTGGAATTTCATGAAGTTTTTAGAAAATAAATATGGCAGCTCAACCGCCCTCTCCACAGGCAATTTCTCTCAGTTGAATTTTATTTTATTTTATTTTCAGCTTTTATTTTAGATACAGGGAGTACATGTGTAGGGTTGTTATATGGATATATTATACCAAAGTAATGAGCATAATACTCAATAGGTAGTTCTTCAACCCAAGCCCCACTCATTTTCTCCCCTCTCTAGCAGGTCACAGTGTATATTATTCTCATGATTACATTCATGTCTACTCAATGTTTAGCGGCAACTTACAAGTGAGAATATGTGGTTTTCTGTTTCTGCATTAATTCGCTTAGGTTATGGCCTCCAGCTCCATCCATGTTGCCGCAAAGGACATGGTGTCAATTTTTTATGGCTGTGTGGTATTCCATGGTGTATATATACCACATTTAATTGATCTCATCTACCAGTGATGAGCACCTGGGTTGATTCCATGTCTTTGGTATTGTGAATAGTGTGGCGATTAACATACAAGTGCATGTGGTTTGGGTTTTGTTTTTGTTTTTGTTTTTGTTTTTTTGTATAATGATCTATATTCTTTTAGGTATATACCCAGGAATGTGATTGCTGGGTCAAATGGTAGCTCCACTTTAAGTTCTTTGAGACATCTTCAAGCTGCTTTCCACAGGGGCTGAACTGTTAATAATTTACATTCCAACCAACAGTGTATAAGTGTTCCCTTTTCTCTACAGCCTCAACAGCATCTGTTGTTTTTTGACTTTTTAATAGTAGCCATTCCGACTGGTGTGAGATGGTATCTCATGGTGGTTTTGACTTGCATCTCTCTGATGACCAGTGATGGTAAACATTTTTTTTAATTATACTTTAAGTTCTGGGATACATGTGCAGAGCGTGCAGGTTTGTTACATAGGTACACAGGTGCCATGGTGGTTTGCTGCACCCATCAACCCATCATCTACATTAGGTATTTCTCCTAATGCTATCCCTCCCCTATCCCCCACCCCCCAACCCCCGACAGGCCCCGGTGTGTTCTGTTTCCCACGCTGTGTCCGTGTGTTCTCATTGTTTAACCCCCACTTATGTATAAGAACAGGTGGTGGTTGGTTTCCTGTTCTTGTGTTAGTTTGCTGAGAATGATTGTTTACAAATTCATCTGTGTGCCTTCAAAGGACATGAAATCATCGTTTTTTATGGCTGCATAGTATTCCATGGTGTATATGTGCCACATTTTCTTTATCTAGTCTATCTATCATTGATGGGCATTTGGGTTGGTTCCAAGTCTTTGCTGTTGTGAACAGTGCCACAATAAACATACGTGTGCAAGTGTCTTTATAGTAGAATGATTTATAATCCTTTCGGTATATACCCAGTAATGGGATTACTGGGTCAAGTGGTATTTCTAGTTGTAGATCCTTGAGGAATCGCCATACAGTCTTCCACAATAGTTGAATTAATTTACACTCCCACCAACAGTGTAAAAGTGTTCCTATTTCTGCACATCCTCACCAGAATCTCTTGTTTCCTGACTTTTTAATCATTGCCACTCTAACTGGCATGAGATGGTATCTCATTGTGGTTTTGATTTGCATTTCTCTGATGACCAGTGATGAGCTTTTATTCATATGTTTGTTGACTGCATATACGTCTTCTTTTGAGAAAAACTGAAAGCATTCCCTTTGAAAACCAGCACAACACAAGGATGCCCTCGCTCATCACTCCTATTTAACACAGTATTGGAAGTTCTGGCCAGGACAATCAGGCAATAGAAAGAAATAAAGGGTATTCAATTAGGAAAAAAAGGAAGTCAAATTGTCTCTTTGCTGATGTCATGATTGTATATTTAGAAAACCCCATCATCTCAGCCCAAAATCTCCTTAAGGTGATAAGCAGCTTCAGCAAAATCTCAGGACTACCATTGACTTTCTTCACAGAATTGGAAAAAAACTACTTTAAATTTCATATGGAACCAAAAAAAGAGCCCTCATAGCCAAGACAATCCTAAGCAAAAAGAACAAAGCTGGAGGCATCATGCTACCTGACTTCAAACTATACTACAAGGCTACAGTAACCAAAACAGGATGGTACTGGTACCAAAACAGATATATAGATCAATAGAACAGAACAGAGGCCTCAGAAATAGCACCACACATCTACAACCATCTGATCTTTGACAAAGCTGATAAAAAGAAGCAATGAAGAAAGTCATTGGTAGCTTGATGGGGATGGCATTGAATCTATAAATTACCTTGGGCATTTTGTCCATTTTGTTTCTTCCTGTCCATGAGCATAGAATGTTTTTCCATTTCTTTGTGTCCTTTCTTATTTCCTTGAGCAGTGGTTTGTAATTCTCCTTGAAGACGTCCCTCACATCCCTTTTAAGTTGTATTACTAGGTATTTTACTGTCTTTGTAGCAATTGTGAATGGGAGTTCACTCATGATTTGGCTTTCTGTTTGTCTGTTATTGGTGTATAGGAAGGCTTGTGATTTTTGCACAATGATTTTGTATCCTGAGACTTTGCTTTCAGTTTTCACCCTTTCAGTATGATATTGGCTGTGGGTTTGTCATAAAGAATTCTTATTATTTTGAGATGCGTTCCGTCAATACCTACTTTATTGAGAGTTTTTAGCATGAAGGGTGTTGAATTTTGTCAAAGGCCTTTTCTGCATCTATTGAGATAATCATGTGGTTTTTGTCATTGGTTCTGTTTATATGATGGGTTACATTTATTGATTTGCGTATGTTGAACCAGTCTTGCATCCCAGGGATGAAGCCAACTTGATCGTGGTGGATAAGCTTTTTGATGAGCTCCTTGATCGTGGTGGATAAGCTTTTTGATGGATTTGGTTTGCCAATATTTTATTGAGGATTTTCGCATTGATGTTCATCACGGATATTGGCCTGAAAGTTTCTTTTTCTGTTGTGTCTCTGCCAGGTTTTGGTATCAGGATGATGCTGGCCTCACAAAATGAATTAGGGAGGATTCCCTCTTTTTCTATTGTTTGGAATAGTTTCAGAAGGAATGGTACAAGCTTCTCTTTGTACCTCTGGTAGAATTTAGCTGTGAATCCCTCTTGTCCTGGACTTTTTTGCTTGATAGGCTATTAATTACTGCCTCAATTTCAGATCTTGTTTTTGGTATATTCAGGGATTTGACTTCTTGTTGGTTTAGAGTTGGGAGGGTGTATGTGTCCAGAAATTTATCCATTTCTTCTAGATTTTCTAGTTTATTTGCGTAGAGGTGTTTATAATATTCTCTGATGGTAGTTTGTATTTCTATGGAATTGGTGGTGATATCCCCTTTAACATTTTATATTGCAGCTATTTGATTCTTCTCTCTTTTCTTCTTTATTATTCTGGCTGGTGGTCTATTTTGTTAATCTTTTCAAAAACCCAGCTCCTGGATTCATTGATTTTTTTGAAGGGTTTTTCGTGTCTCTGTCTCCTTCAGTTCTGCTCTGATCTTAGTTATTTCTTGTCTTCTGCTAGCTTTTGAATTTGTTTGCACTTGCTTCTCAAGTTCTTTTCATTGTGATGTTAGGGTGTTGATTTTAGATCTTTCCTACTTTCCCTTGTGGGTATTTAGTGCTATAAATTTCCCACGACATACTGCTTTAATTGTGTCCCAGAGATTCTGGTATGTTGTGTCTTTGTTCTCATTATTTTCAAATAACATCTTCATTTCTGCCTTAATTTTGTTATTTACCCAGTAGTCATTCAGGAGCAGGTTGCTCAGTTTCCATATGGTTGTGCAGTTTTGAGTGAGTTTCTTAATCCTGAGTTCTAATTTGATTGTACTATGGATTGGGAAACTGTTATTATTTCCATTCTTTTGCATTTGCTGAGGAATGTTTTACTTCCAATTAAGTGGTCAATTTTAGAATAAGTGTGATATGGTGCTAAGAAGAATGTTTATTCTGTCGATTTTGGGTGGAGCGTTCTGTAGATGTCTATTAGGTCCACTTGGTCCAGAGCTGAGTTCAAGTTCTGGATATTCTTGTTAATTTTCTGTCTCATTGATCTGTCTAATATTGACAGCGGGGTGTTAAAATCTCCCAATATTATTGTGTGGGAATCTAAGTCTCTTTGTAGGTCTCTAAGAACTTGCTTTATGAATCTGGGTGCTCCTGTATGGGGTGCATATATATTTAGGATAGTTAGCTCTTCTTGTTGCATTGATCCCTTACCATTCTGTTATGCTCTTCTTTTCTCTTTTGAGCTTTGTTGGTTTAAAGTCTCTTAGAGACTAGGATTGCAACCCCTGCTTTATTTTTGCTTTCCATTTGCTTGGTAAATATTCCTCCATCCCTTTATTTTGAGCCTATGTATGTCTTTGCAGGTAAGATAGGGCTCCTGAGTACAGCACACAGATGGGACTCGACTCTTTATCCAGTTTGCCAGTCTGTGTCTTAATTGGGTCATTTATCTTGTTTACTTTTAAGGTTAATATTGTTATCTGTGAATTCGATCCTGTCATTATGATAGTAGCTGGTTATTTTACCCATTAGTTGATGCAGTTTCTTCAGAGTGTCAATGGTCTTTACTATTTGGTATGTTTTTGCAGTGGCTGGTTTTGGTCGTTCCTTTCCATGTTTATTGCTTTCTTCAGGAGCCCTTGTAAGGCAGGCCTGGTGGTGACAAAATCTCTCAGCATTTGCTTGTCTGTAAAGGATTTTATTTCTCCTTTCCTTATGAAGCTTAGTTTGACTGGATATGAAATTCTGGGTTTAAAATTCTTTTCTTTAATAATGTTGAATATTGGCCCCCACTCTCTTCTGGCTTCTAGGGTTTCTGCCGAGAAATCTGCTGTAGTCTGATGGGCTTCCCTTTGTGGGTGACCCGACCTTTCTCTATTGCTGCCCTTAACATCTTTTCTTTCATTTTAACCTTAGTGAATCTGATGATTATGTGTCTTGGGGTTGCTCTTCTCAAGGAGTATCTTTGTTGTGTTCTCTGTATTTCCCAAATTTGAATGTTGGCCTGCCTTGCTAGGTTGTGGAAGTTCCCCTGGATAATATCCTGAAGAGTGTTTTCCAACTTTGTTCCATTCTCCCTGTCACTTTCAGGGGTACAACAATCAAATGTAGATTTGGTCTTTTCACATAGTCCCATATTTCTTGGAGATTTTGTTCTTTTCTTTTCACTCTTTTTTCTCTAATCTTGTCTTCATGCTTTATTTCATTGAGTTGGTCTTCAGTCTCTGATATCCCTTCTTCCGCTTAATCGATTCAGCTATTGGTACTTGTGTATGTTTCACGAAGTTCTTGTGCTGTGTTTTTCATCTCCATCAGGTCATTTATGTTCTTTTCTAAACTGATTATTCTAGTTAGCCATTCATCTAACCTTTTCTCAAAGTTCTTAGCTTCCTTGCATTGGGTTAGAACATGCTCCTTTAGCTCAGAGGAGATTGTTATTGCCCACCTTCTGAAGCCTACTTCTGTGAATTTGTCAAACTCATTCTCTGTCCAATTTTGTTCCCTTGCTGGCGAGGAGTTGTGATCCTTTGGAGGAGAAGAGGCATTCTGGTTTTTGGAATTTTTAGCTTTTTTACACTAGTCTCCCCATCTTCGTGGATTTATCTGCCTTTGGTCTTTGATGTTGGTGACCTTTGGATTGGGTCTCTGAGTGGACATCCTTTTTGTTGATGTTGATAATATTCCTTTTGGTTTGTTAGTTTTCCTTCTAACAGTCAGGCCCCTCTGCTGCAGGTCTGCTGGAGCCTGCTGGAGGTCCACTCCAGACCCTGTTTTCCTAGGTATCACCAGCAGAGGCTACAGAACAGCAAAGATCGCTGCTTGTTCCTTCCTCTCGAAGCTTTGTCCCAGAGGGGCACCTGACAGATGCCAGCCAGGGCTCTCCTGTATGAGGTGTCTGTTGGCCCCTGCTGAGAGGTATCTCCCAGTCAGGATACATGGGGGTCAGGGACCCACTTGAGGAGGCAGTCTGTTCCTTATCAGAACTTGAACGCTGTCCTGAGTGATCTGCTTCTCTCTTCATAGCTGTCAGGCAGGGACATTTAAGTCTGCTGAAGCTGCACCCACGGCCGCCCCTCACCTGGGTCCTCTGTCCCAGTTAGATGGGATTTTATCTATAAGCCCCTGACTGGTGCTACCTTTTTTTTCAGAGATGCCCTGCCCAGAGAGGAGGAATCTAGAGAGGCCTTCTGGCCACAGTGGCCTTGCTGAGCTAACGTGGGCTCCATCCAGTTCAAACTTCCTGGTGGCTTTGGTTATACTCTGAGGGGAAAACTGCCTACTCAAGCCTCAGCAATGGCAGACGCCCCTCCCCCAACTAAGCTTGAGTGTCCCAGGTCGACCTTAGACTGCTGTGCTGGCAGTGAGAATTTCAAGCCAGTGGATCTTACCTTGCTCAGCTTTGTGGGGATGGGACCGCCCGAACCAGACTACTTCACTCCCTGGCTTCAGCACCTTTTCCAGGGGAGTGAACGGTTCTGTCTTGCTGGCATTCCAGGTGCCACTGGAGTATGGAAAAAAAAAAAAAAAAAAAAAAAGCTCCTGCAGCTAGCCCCGTGTCTGCTCAAATGGCTGCCCAGTTTCATGCTTGAAACCCAGGATCTTGGTGACGTAGGCACTGGAGGGAATTTCTTGGTCTGCTGGTTGTGAAGACTGTGGGAAAAGCACAGTATCTGGGCCAGAGTGCACCATTGCAGGGGCCTTTGAAAACAGTATGCTGAGAATAGATAGGGCTCAAGGACAGTATCTCCAACTGAACTTTTAATGAACTCCCGTAGGCGCCAAGAAGGCGGGTAGATAAGAAAGAATATAGAAACAAGGTACTGAGTAGAAGGTTACATGTGGGAAAAGAAAGTTTGTTTTGCATTGCATTCTTTCTGCTGACGTGAGGTTTATGGAGTATAAATAAAGTGAGGCGGAGGCTCTGAGTGCGGCCGCCATGTTCTCTGTGTGTCTTTGTCTTTGTGTGTGTTCTTTCATTCTCCACCACCCCCGGTGCGGCCCCCAACACACCATTCCTCAAAGTTCAGTCTCTCACGGCTTCTCTTGTCTAGGGGAAGGAAATCCCCCAACCCTTTGCGCTTCCCAGGTGAAGCGACGCCCCACTCTGCTTTGTCTCGCCCTCCATGGGCTGCACCCATGGTCCAACCAGTCACAATGAGATGAACAGGGTGCCTCAGTTGGAAATGCAGAAATCGCCCACCTTCTGCATCAATCTTGCTGGGAGCTGCAGACCGGAGCTGTTCCTATTCGGCCATCTTGCCAGCAACCGATGAACATTTTTTCATGTTTGTTGGCAGCTTGTATGTCGTCTTTTGAGAAGTGTCTGTTCATGTCTTTTGCCTACTTTTTAATGGAGTTATTTAGTTTTTGCTTGTTGATTTAAGTTCCTTATAGATTCTGAATATTAGACCCTTGTCAGATGCATAGTTTTTGAATATTTTATCCCATTCTGTGAGTTGTCTATCGATGTTTTCTTTTGCTATGCAGAAGCTCTTTAGATACTGGCATTGGTGGTTCAGTGGTAGAATTCTCAGTTGAATTTTATTTAATGGGTTATAGACACTGCACAATTAGCACAAATTGACAGGCATACAGATGAAGTTAAATCCCCGATTTTTTTCTGTTTCACCCTCTATCCTTGTTATCTGAACAACAGGCTTGGTAACAGCAATATGATAATGTTATTTTTGCTTAAGATTGTCATAAGCACTTGATCCTACATTTCATGAGTGTGGAACTGGAACTTAAGAAAAGTGGTACACAAGGGAGACTTGAATTTGTATCATTGCAACTTCAGAGGAGTTACAACCCTAGTGAAATACAGCCAAGCATGCAACTGCTGAAGGAAAATAGACTCCACCTAGGAATCTGGGTGAAACCTCCTCTGGCTGAGATATAGCAAAATAATAAATTGGGGAGAAAGTTATTTTTGGCTTTAATTTCTTTGGAAATTCAATTTCTACATAGTACATAGATTTCAGCATGAAACTTTAACTTTCCTGAAACTTAATACTTAGAGTGGTTTCATATTGTTCAAATGTAGATATTCTGATATTGCTGTGCTGATGTTGCATTATTTGGACTATACTACCATGCAGTACTCATTGAACCAGGTTTGAGAACTGTAGATATGCATAATTTGATATGTGAAATAAAATAGCAGGTAAATGTTTGAACTGCTGTGCAGCTTTGGTCCTGGGAGAATAAACAAAATAATTGATGAGTGTCAGGGAGATGGTGCTAGAAAAGGAGGGGTAGAACTTCTTTTTTTTTTTTGAGACAGAGTCTTGCTCTGTCGCCCAGGCTGGAGTACAGTGGCCGGATCTCAGCTCACTGCAAGCTCCGCCTCCCGGGTTTATGCCATTCTCCTGCCTCAGCCTCCCGAGTATCTGGGACTACAGGCGCCCGCCACCTCGCCCGGCTAGTTTTTTGTATTTTTTAGTAGAGACGGGGTTTCACCGTGTTAGCCAGGATGGTCTCGATCTCCTGACCTCGTGATCCGCCCGTCTCGGCCTCCCAAAGTGCTGAGATTACAGGCTTGAGCCACCGCGCCCGGCCAGAACTTCTTTTCTGATAGTCCATGGGTCTTCCCTCACAAGGGGGATGGTTATGGCTGACCATCATCTTGACTATTAAGCCCAAAGAGGTGAGAGAAAAAATGCAGAATAATCTAAGGAGAGAGGTGTCCTGATGCCTCTTTTCACATCAGAAATAACTCTAGCAGATGGTTTCCACATATTTTCCTATTTTCTTCCCTCTTTCTAAACGGAAGGGAACATCAAACCAATAGATCATAATGCGAGACATGCCTGGATCACATTTACTTGTAGGCCAAAGAATGGGAACACTGGACTACAGACCAGGCAGGTGGGCAAATCCTTGGTCCCAGCTGCTCCTTCCATTTTGCTGGGATCATCAAAGTTCTTTCTTTTTAGCTATATGCAGTTGATAGAAAGGTAATATTTTTATTCATCCTGAGTTAGGGAAATACTAGACTCTCTTAGAACTCTAGCCATGTACTTCAAATCAGGTTTCCCAGAACTCTGTATTAGACATATTGGGCCCTGGTCCAACTAATAATAACATGATGCTCTGTTCCCAATTTTTTAATTGTTCTGTTCTCAGGGAACAATTGAGAATGAAGAGTAAGGCAGAATCTGAGCATTCTTGGTTATTCTAGCCAAAACCAACAAAATCTCTTCACATTCCCAATACTATTCATCTTCTAACTTTATGCTAGCAGGTACTTACGGGATTATCTACTCCAAAACTCTCTCTTAAAAGTCTGCTGTCATCTTTTTTGTCCATCCTACAACCTACATGGTTGCAACAAGAGTTGTTATATTATTACAACATGATCATACGCCCTAAACATAGTTGATTGGACCAGGGGATAAGTACATTATTTCAGGCAGGCCAGTCAGTACTTTCCCTAGGGTAAAGAAGCAGCATCAGCTGCATCTGTCTCTTTTATCAGAAAAGCAAGAGCTTTTCAATAAGCTTCCTCAGCTGATTCCCACTTAAGATCATTGGTCAAAACGGGGTGCATGGCTACCCTGACTTGAAGGAAGCTAGACAAGTTAGTATCTCACCTGAAGCTGGCCACACTGATGCCCAGAACAAATTTAAGTCTCTTTTGTCAAGGAATAAAAGGGGAATGGGTATTAGGAAGGCAATTAACAGGGTCTGCCACGTTAATATATTTATTTATAGATATAATGCAAAAATAAATTTGCTAAATATAAATCTAGCTGCCTTGCAAGGAGAGTAATTCATTTTAAAAATGAGCTTTTTTGGCTATATATCTTTATGTATTGAGGTAAGCAAGCTAGTAGGAAGGAATTGGGGAGGATAAAAGTGTTCTGCATAATAGAGGGGAATGTGCTTGGAACTATGGGAGCAATCTTGGAGGGAGAGGACTAAGAGAAGAGATGGGAAGAGGAGAAAGAAGATGATGGAAGGACACATGGCTCCTCCTCTGAGCTTTCTCTTTACCTCCAAATCTTTAACAAAGTCTAGAACTCATGAAAGTATTATTGTGAATAGATTTCTTGTGGAAACTAGTGAAGGGTTGAGGTCCATATGTATATTGTATTAGAGTGAAATATGTATAGCATGTGTAGATGCAGGAGGCAGAGAAAAGAACCTGAGAAAAGAGTGTATAAGCCCCACGGATTATCATAGAATCTTGAGGAAAGTCAGGAGTTCACATATCATGGAATGAGAGCGGCCTAAACCAATTATTCCAAGATCTCTGAGGAGTAAGGCTAACCCACCCAACATTTGGATTATATGTGTTTCTTGTCCTTACCAAGTGGTGATCCCCTTGAGGAGCAAGGTACCATCATACCCATCATTGCATGGAACATAGATAATCTATAAATACTTGTTGAGTTCAATTGAATAGACCTAACCTATATTGAAATTCTCAATATACCTATTTTAACTCCTTTAGTAATAGACTGTCCATTAAGAGTGTGTCTGATTCAGTGTTTTATTAAACGAGATGCCTAAAACATACTAGGTGCTTAAAGGGCCAATTTTCAAAGCTTTGCTTTTATGGAGAGAAATAATGTGCCAGGTAATCTGAGTCCTATTTCTAGCATGCTCTGGAACACTGGCTCTGATTTCTTGGCATTTTGTTTCCCTTAGATATGGAAATGAATTTTTATTCTCAAGCAAATATTAATTGATGGTAGGGGAAGGCCGTACAGATACACACCGTGTGACAGAGGGAAACCAGTTTGGGATTTTAATTTGCCACCAATGATTAGCCAAATGGCTAATCAAGAATTGGCAGTGTACAGCCATTACTCACAATTAGAAGTTGTTTAGGCAGTTCATTTATTCTAAGTATAACTGGGTACAGAGACAAGACTGGAATAATAGACACATAATGCTGAGAATTATATGAAATTGTAGGTGATTTTTGCTTTCTGTATCATTTTGTGCAATTTTCAAGCTACTGAATATGTTCATAAGTGCTCTTTAAAATAAATTCAGTTCAGTTTTTTTGATGGGACTAGAACTAACATTTACTGAATAACTATTATGTGTTGAGCACTACACTACACACTTTATAAATATAGCATTTAATCTTTGGAGATAGTTTATTCAGCCAATTTTATGGATTATATAACTGGGTTCCAGAGAGGCAAAGTGACTTTCCCACAGATTACAGACAAAAAGTGCAAATATGAAGACTTAAACCCAGTTTTTTCTGTAGAACTTGGTGAAATATGAATTGCTGGGCTCCCACAGTTCCTCCCATGAATTGCTCCCATAGTTTCTGACTTAGTAGGTTTAGGGAAAGGCTGAGAGTTTGCATTCTAAAAGTGCCCAGGTTATGCTGACCATGCTGTTCTTGGAATGACACCATGGGAACCATAGCTCCAGAGAATCTAAGTATACAAAAGCCTGAAATCATCTCATCTTGGGTTTCCAAATCAGTGGACCAAGGTACACTGGTGTGAATTATAAGTGTGCAGAGGAATCCCTTTTGCCCTCAAAATGGTTCTGTAGGACCTACGGAAACTAGTCACTCAAGCCACAGGCAGCCTTGTTGTTTTACCTCCAGTGTGCTATACATACAAGTATTATTTTCTATCATGTAAAAAGAATTAGAAAGCATCCTTCTAGTCCATCCACTCATATGAGGCCTGAATCCTTTCCACAAAAATCTCTAACAGATAGTCAGATTCTGCTTGAATACCTTCAAAGATGGGGAACTCATTCACCTATGAAAGATTTACTTCCAATTTTGGACTGCTCTAACCTGATTATTATAAAACTTTTTTTTCTACACAAGCAGACAGCTGTGAGAAGAGAGAGCAGAAGAGAAATTATCTGAATCATGAGTTGTTGGCCCATGGCAGAATGTTTAAATGGATGTTCTGGATATGGCCATCATTTCTTTCCTGTAATTGTTTTGCTGCATAACAAATTACCCCTAAAATCTAGCAGCTTAAAACAACTGACATTTATTATCTCACTGTTTCTGTGGGTCAAGAATCCAAGCACACTTGATTGAGTCCTCTGCTTCAGGATCTTTCACAGGTTGGGCTGGGCTCTAGTAAGGTGTTGGCTGGGCTCTAGTCATCTCAAGACTCAATTTTGGTGTAATCTACTTTCAAGTTCACATGGTCATTGGCAGGATTCAGTTATTTGTGGATTGTTGGACTGAGGGGCCTCAGTTCCTTGCTACCTATTGAAGAGAGACTGCCATTAGTTCCTTGTCACAAGAGCCTCTTCAACATGGCAGCATGTTTTATCAAGGCCTGCAAGCTAAAAAATCAATGAAGAGAGTCTGCTAGCAAGAGGGAAGTTGCAAACTTTTGTAACCTAATCTAGGAAAGGACATCCCATGAGTTTTGCTATATTCTGTTCATCAGAAGCAAGTCATTAAGTCTAGGCCACCCCTAATAGGAGGGGGTTACACAGAGAAATGGATACTAGAAGGCAGGGATCACTGGAGGCCACTTTAGAAGTTTACCTATTACATGAATACTTCTACACTCCCTAGAATAGCTATCCCTGGCAAAGCCCTAACAAGGTAACCCTTCTCACTGTTTCCTGATTGCCCTGGGTTGGAGGTTAGACACTGACTTGGATTAGATCACACAGAGACTATGTCACTTGCTGCAGTGATTTGACCTGGCAGGTCCTTGTATCGGAGACTTGTAACTGCCAACACAGTATCCATTTTCATATTCTTCATTGCTAGCACACCTGAGATTTTTTTTCAGGTCCACCATGTGCCTAGTTCACTTCCCCTGCTCCCTTTGCATGCACCTTGCAGTGGCCATAAGGCTATTTCTAGCCAATGAAATGTAAGGGAAAATTTGATGGGCATTTCTGAAAATGCTTTTCTTTCCCAATAAAAAGGGACAGAAACAGATAGAATTTCTTTCTATCTCTTCCTTTATTTTTCCTGCCACGAATGCGGATATCATGGCCAGAAGTGAAGTAACCACCTTGCAAGCACATGGAGAAGGTCACTGAAATGTTGGTCCTGCTATCATTGAGCTAATCTGTCAACATCCATAACCCCCTGCATTTATACTTATTGAATGAGAAAAACCCTTGTTTAAGCCACTGTAGTTGGAATTGTTTATTGCTGCTGAAACCATGCCTACCTGATGTAG
Source organism: Papio anubis (assembly GCF_008728515.1). NCBI lineage: Eukaryota > Metazoa > Chordata > Mammalia > Primates > Cercopithecidae > Papio > Papio anubis. The sequence goes on along the minus strand of NC_044996.1, from coordinate 88,120,002 downwards.
TCATGTAGAGAACTGGGACTTACATTTTTGGACAGCTATGATTAGCTAAGCATACTCAGATAGTGAGCAGAGGATAAATTTAAAAATATGATTGTCGAGCAGATGTTTTGAAAGAAGAAGTAAGATTATGTAGTACAAGAGAGAGTGAATGAGAGCAAGAGATGGAAAGATTTTCCAGTTTTCTGAGACATAACTGCATTCTTCTAAGTGTGTTACACAAGATTCTCTACTGTATCATTACAATAACCCTCAATTACTTGAGCTAATTTCTGTAACTGGCAACCAAACTTGCCTTGCATGAATACTTGAGTTATTTTTTTTTAAGCATGTGACTTAAAGATTGCAATGTACTAGACTTCTTTCTTTTTTTCTTTTCTCTTTTCTTTCTTTCTTTCTTTTTTTTTTTTTTTTTTTTTTGAGATGGAATCTTCCTCTGTCACCCAGGCTTGAGTGCAGTGGTGCAATCTTGTCTCACTGCAACCTCTGCCTCCTGGGTTCAAGCGATTCTCCTGCCTCAGCCTCCAAAGTAGTTAGGATTACAGGCTAATGTACTAAATTTTTTTATGGCTTTCATAGCTGTAGAGCTACCTAGACTGAAGTCTACCAAACAGCTACATTAATGTAGGTCACTCAAAGATGGCATACCTTCATGCCTGTAATCCCAGCACTTTGGGAGGCTGAGGCGGGCGGATCACAAGGTCAAGAGATCGAGACCATCCTGGCCAACGTGGTGAAACCCTGTCTCTACTAAAAATACAAAAATTAGCTGGGTGTGGTGGCACGTGCTTGTAGTCCCAGCTACTCGGGAGGCTGAGGCAAGAGAATCGCTTGTACCCAGGAGGCGGAGGTTGCAGTGAGCCGAGATCACACCACTACACTCCAGCCTGGCGACAGAGTGCGACTCCATCTAATAACAGCAACAACAACAAAAAAGATGACATACTTTATCTCCTGCATCTGGCCATTATTGGCCCCAGTCACTGCAGATAGACTCAACAGGGAACTCGTTCACTTCCACAAAATATTTGTTGATGTTCATCTCAATTTGTGTCCAAGATCTATGGGGTTGTAATTTTCTTGGTTTACCACCATAATCTGATTGTCAAAAAAGACTGTAAATTGAATCCTGGCAGAAGAACTTCACTGCCACCATACCTTATACAAATATTGAAATTGGGTTCCAGACTCTCCCTCACCCAGGGCCTCTCTAAATCCAGCTAATTCTCTCACAGACCGGAATCAGATAAGAATTGAGCCAAGAAAATGTATTGAGCAAAGGGGGAACATGGTGTAACACAGTGGAAAGAATATGGGCTTTGGAGTCAGACAGACTCAAATCTAGCCTTAGCCACTTAGCTAAGTGACCCTGAAACAAGTCACTCACCTTTTTGAGTCTCGGCTTCCTCAACAGTAATATAAGGATAATAATACCTATCACAGAATTATAGTGAGGAACAAAAGTATCAACATTTGTAGAAAAGTTCTTTGCCTTACGCTTGGCATGATGAAGTGTTTTGTTTTTCTTTTTGTTTTTCTTGTGTGTGTGTGAAAAATTTATCTAAAGCTTAGAAGAAAAAGACTGTTTATTCTGTTTCTCGGCTACCAACTCTCAAGATCCAACTAAAATCTCATTTATTCTGAAAGCCTCAGCATTTAAGCTGAAAAAACTAATTCACCAAAGAGGTTATCTAAATTTTTTAATTTCTCTGAGTTTATGCAGGTATAATCAAATACTACTTTCAATAATTGAAGTAACAGTTTGAAAATAGTAACTATGAAAATGAATTATGTATTTATTTTAAATAATCTCTCCATGTCCTATCAACAATAAGTTCATCACATTGGCTTTAAATTATGTTTTACTGAATATGTTTAAATAAATGCATATTCTAAAATATGTCAATAAAGGAACATGTGGTCTTTTCCCTAATTAAAGTATTTTATGTGGCTTAAGAAATATTTTGGAAAAAATCTTATTGACATACTCAGTCTAAAAGGTAAAGCTCCTCTAAGCTCCAGTAAGTGGAGAGATTTGGGGAGGAATACAAAGTAATTTGTGGCTCTTTTACAAAGTACTCCATCCCCTAATCCCACCTTTCCCCTACTATGGGATAGCTTCAATAGGAGTGGAATCCCAAGAAAGATTGGAAATATTCCTTATGGGAATTTAAGTCAATCCCAAAGAAAAAAAAAGATTTGAAAGTCCTGAATTATTTGAGTATAACTGAGAAAATGTGACTCAGTATATCTGGACTTTACTAGGTTAAGTTTCTGTCACTGGACAGGAAGGGGACTTGATGTAGTACTAAGTTTGATTGTAAGTAAAGTTACAATTTTTGCACATCTCAGTGTGCAGATTGAAAATAAGATGTCCATTACACATATGAGCAGAAACACAAACAATAAAGACCTTCAAATGGAATCAACCCAAATGTCCATCAGTGACAGACTGGATTAAGAAAATGTGGCACATATACACCATGGAATACTATGCAGCCATAAAAAAGGATGAGTTTGTGTCCTTTGTAGGGACATGGATGCAGCTGGAAACCATCATTCTCAGCAAACTATCGCAAGAACAGAAAACCAAATACCACATGTTCTCGCTCATAGATAGGAATTGAACAATGAGATCACTTGGACACAGGAAGGGGGACATCCTATTGTGGGGAGGGGGTAAGGGGGAGGGATAGCATTAGGAGATATACCTAATGTAAATGACGAGTTAATGGGTGCAGCACACCAACATGGCTCATGTATACATATGTAACAAACCTGCACGTTGTGCACATGTACCCTAGAACTTAAAGTATAATAAAAAAAATTCAAATCTCCAAGAATACTTGACAATAAGGCTCAAATACACTAAAAATTAATAAAAAGATATTCATAAAAAAGAAGACAGACAATTCAATTGTGGATACCAACAGAACCAGAGTGAAGAGAAATTTTAAAAAGACCAAAAGAGAAACTAAAGGTTTATCCTAATTTGTGACTGATGGGCACATGGAAGTTGATGCATCCTTTTTATGGTTGTTTTATACATTAGTTTAGGCTAATAGATAGTAAAACGTCATATTGTCTTTATTCAAGAAGGTGAGTTCAATAATTCTCAATATGTTCCTTTGTCTTCACAAATTCTGGCATTAAATGTGACTGCTCCAGGCATTCCTACCTAGGTTATGTAGTGTCAGGAACTCTGAAGAGTATGAGATTTTACCCTATGTGCAAGATAAAAAGTTAGGCTGACATAGTTTCATTAGTGCTGACTGAAGACATGACACTCCTGGGTCAAAGACAAAGGATTTTATTACTTACAGCACAGCAAGTACCATAAACATCACATTTATGTTGGTTACCCTTGCCACCCAAATCTCACAGGAGTAATTTAAAAAGGCCCAGGTGTACGGATGCACATGTAGTGGATTTGTGCCATGCTGAGGAACACTGAACTTAGGGAACCTGAATCTTTCATAATACACAGTAAACAAACCTGCCTGACTTTTGCTTTGCAGGGAAACATTACCTTTATTATACTGAAGAATAAGCAAACCTTCTATCCTCTGAATGAAGACACTTATCTCTATTTTCCAAGATTGTTTGCTATACAAACATCCTTGAAAAGATAGTTGGCACAGAATAGAGGATTCTGGGATGATGGTGGAGTGGAAACCATCACGAATCTGTCTGCCCACCTAGACAGCAGTTGCACTGGCAGAGTCTGCCTGATAGTAACTATTTTCAAACTCTGGAGTCTATTGAAGGCTTGCAACTTCTGAGGGAAGGCTTGGACAGCAAGGTGCAGTTAATTTGGGTCAATTTCAGGTCTTAGCACAGTAGCAGCTACCCATTCTCCCTGCACTCATCTGTGTGGCAGGCAGCTGTGCCCTGTGTTCCTGAAGTAGCTTGCAAAGAGCTTGTGGGAGTCTGCAGGGCACAAAAAGGACCTTGTCTTCCAAATATTGGAGAACTTTGCTTGTATTGCCAATAATTTTTTTAAAAAAATAATGAAATATTGTAACTTATTGTGGATACATAATAGTTGTACATATTTATGGAGTACATATAATGTTTTAATACTATCGTAAAATGTGTAATGGTCAAATCAGGGCAATTGCGGTGTCCATCACCTCAAACATTTATCATCTCTCTGTTTTAGGAACATTCTAATTCTACTCTTTTGGCTATGTTGAGATATACAATAAATTATTTTTAACAATACTGACCCTATTGTGCTACCAAACACTAGATCTTATTGCTTCTGTTTAACTGTATTTTTGTACTCATTAACAATCCCATCTTTATCCCAACCTCCCCACTACCCTTCCAAGCCTCTGGTAACCATCATTCTACTCTATCTCCATGAGTTCAATATTTTTACCTCCCACATATTAGTGAGAAAATGTGATATTTATCATTTTATGCCTGACTTACTTCACTTAACATAATGGCCCCAGTTCCATCCAGATTGTTGGAAATAACATGATTTCATTCTTTTTTATGGTTGAATAATATTTCATTGTGTGTCTTTACTGCATTTTCTTTATCCATTCATCTGTTGATAGACACTTAGATTGATTCCATAGCTTGGCTATTGTGAATAGTGCTCCAGTAAACATGGGAGGGCAGCTATCTCTTTGATATATGGATTTGCTTTGTATTGGATGTACTCAGCATTGGGATTGCCCGATCATATAGTAGTTCTATCTTTAATTGTTTGAAGAACTTGCATATTGTTCTCCATAGTGGCTGTACTAATTTAAATTTCTACCAACTGTGTGCAGGGGTTCTCCTCTCTTCATATCCTCACCAACATACATTATTGCCTGTCTTTCAGATAAAAGGCATTTTAACTGGGATGAGACAAAATCTCATTGTAGTTTTGATTTCCATTTCTCTGATAAATAGTGATGTTGAGCTTTTTTTTGTATCTGTTGGCTGTTCGTGTCTTCTGAAAATTCTTTTCACTTATTTTGCCTATCTTTTAATCAGATTATTTGTTGTTGTTTTCCTGTTAAGTTTTTTGAACTCCTTATATATTCTGGTTATTAATCCCTTATCAGATGGTACTTTGTAAATATTTTATCCTATTACATGGACAATTTTAAAAGCTAATATTACTGTAGCATTTTGTAACTGCTTTTTGTTTTCTAATGTTTTAATGGATAAAAGAGAAAAACAATTATCAATCTAAAAGCTAGCATTTTGTTATTTTCCTTTGAAACTCAATATTTTGGTTTCTATATAATTTAAAAAGAGTAATGCATGTAATACAATTATTAGTTTATGTTTTGCAGCACACGATGTATAATGATAGAATTTCATGATATCAACAGCCCAAATGGGTGTAAACAGAACTGAAAAGGAGCTGAGTTTTTGTATGTTACTGAAGTTAAGCTTCTGTAAACCAAAATAGAGTGTTATAACTTTAGGATGTTAAATGTAATCTTCATGGAAACCACAAAGAAAATAGCAACAGACTATACATTAAAGAGAATGAAAAACAAATCAAAACATTTCACTCCCAAATTAACTAAAAAAGAAAACAGTAATGCAGGAAATGAGGGATAAAAAAGCAGTATAAAAAAATCACAAAGCAAAATGGTAAAGTACATCCATTCTTATCAGTAATTACTTTTTTAACTTTTTAATTATTATTATACTTTAAGTTATGGGATACATGTGCAGAACGTGCACGTTTGTTACATAGGTATACAGGTGCAATGGTGGTTTGCTGCACCCATCAACCTGTCATCTACATTAGGAATTTCTCCTAATGCTGTCCCTCCCCTTGCCCTTCATCGCCCAACAGGCCTCTCTGCATGATGTTCCCCTCCCTGTGTCCACGTGTTCTCGTTGTTCAACTCCCACTTATGAGTGTTCCTGTGTTAGTTTGCTGAGAATGATGGTTTCCAGCTTCATCAGTGTCCCTGCAAAGGACATAAACTCATTCTTTCTAATGGCTGCATAGTATTCCATGTTGTATATGTGCCACATTTTCTTTATTCAGTCTTTCATTGATGGGCATTTGGGTTGGTTCCAAGTCTATGCTATTGTAAATAGTGCTGCAATAAACATACATGTGCATGTGTCTTTATAATATGATTATTTTTAATGCTTTGGGTATATACTCAGTAATGGAATTGCTGGGTGAAATGGTATTTCTACTTCTAGATCCTTGAGGAATCACCACACTGTCTTCCACAATAGTTGAACTAATTGACACTCGCATCAACACTGTAAAAGCGTTCCTATTTCTCCACATCCTCTACAGCATCTGTTGTTTCCTGACTTTTTAATGATTGCCATTCTAACTGGTGTGAGATGGTATCTCATTGTGGTTTTGATTTGCATTTCTCTGAAGACTAGTGAGGATGAGCTTTCTTTCCATATGTTTTTTGGCTGCATAAATGTCTTCCTTTGAGAAGTTTCTGTTCATATCCTTCACCCACTTTTTAATAGGGTTGCTTGGTGGTTTTTTTTTTTTTTTTTTTTTTTCTCTTTTTTCTTCTGAATGTGTTTACATTCCTTGTAGATTCTGGATATTAGCCCTTTGCCAGATGGACAGATTGCAAAAATATTCTCCCATTCTGTAGGTTGCCTATTCACTCTGATGATAGTTTCCTTTGCTGTGCAGAAGCTCTTTAGTGTAATTAGATACCATTTGTCAATTTTGGCTTTTGTTGCCATTGCTTTTGGTGTTTTAGTCATGTAGTCTTTGCCCGTGCCTATGTCCTGAATGGTATTGCCTAGGTTTTCTTCTACGGTTTTTATGGTTTTAGGTCTTATGCTTGAGTCTTTAATCCATCTTGAGTAATAGTTTTTGTATAAGGTATAAGGAAGGGGTCCAGTTTCAGTTTTCTGCATATGGCTAGCCAGATTTCCCAAGACCGTTTATTAAATAGGGAATCATTTTCCCATTGCTTGTTTGTGTCAGGTTTGTCAAAGATCAGATGGTTATAGATGTGTGGCATTATTTCTGAGTCCCCTGTTCTGTTCCATTGGTCTATATATCTGTTTTGGTACCAGTACCATGCTGTTTTGGTTACTGTAGACTTGTAGTATAGTTTGAAGTCAGATAGTGTGATGCCTCCAGCTTTGTTCTTTTTGCTCATGATTGTCTTGGGTCTGAGGGCTCTTTTTTGGTTCCATATGAAATTTAAAGTAGTTTTTTCCAATTATTTGAAGAAAGTCAGTGGTACCTTGATGGGGGTAGCATTGGATCTATCAGTAACTTTGGGCAGTATGGCCATTTTTACAATATTGATTCTTCCTATCCATGAGCCTGGAATGTTTTTCCATTTGTTTGTATCCTCTCTTATTTCCCTGATAAGTGGTTTGTAGTTCTCTTTGAAGAGGCCCTTCACATCCCTTTGAAGTTGTATTCCTAGGTATTTTAATCTCTTTGTAGCAATTGTGAATGGGAGTTCACTCATGATTTGGCTCTCTGTGTGTCTATTATTGTTGTATAGGAATACTTGTGATTTTTGCACATTAATTTTGTATTCAGAGTCTTTGCTGAAGTTGCTTATCAGCTTAAGGAGATTTGGGGCTGAGATGATGGGGTTTTCTAAATATACAATCATGTCATCTGCAAACAGAGACAATTTTACTTCCTCTCTTCCTATTTGAACACCCTTTGTTTCTTTCTCTTGCCTGATTGCCCTGGCCAGAACTTCCAATACTATGTTGACTAGGAGTGGTGAGAGAGGATATTCGTGTATTGTGCCAGGTTTCAAAGGGAATACTTCCAGCTTTTGTCCATTTAGTACAATATTGGCTGTGGATTTGTTGTAAATAGATCTTATTATTCTGAGATGTGTTCCATCAATACCTACACTATTGGGAGTTTTTAGCGTGAAGCCGTGTTGAATTTTATCAAAGGCCTTTTGTGCATCTATTGAGTTAATTATGTGGTTGTTGTCATTGGTTCTGTTTATGTGATGGATTAAGTTTATTGATTTGCGTATGTTGAACTGTCCTTGCATCCCAGGGATGAAGCTGATTTGATTGTGGTGGATAAGCTTTTTGATGTGCTTCCAGATTCGGTTTGTCAGTATTTTATTGAGGTTTATTGCATCAATGTTCATCAGGGATATTGGCCTGACATTTTCTTTTATTCTTGTGTCTCTGCCAGGTTGTGGTATCAGGATGATGCTGGCCTCATATATGAGTTATAGAGGAGTCCCTCTATTTCTGTTGTTTGGAATAGATTCAGAAAGAATGGTACCAGCTCCTCTTTGTACTTCTGGTAGAATTAGGCTATGAATCCATCCTGGGCCTTTTTTTTTTTTTTTTTTTTTTTTTTTTTTGTTCCTAAACTTTTTTTTTTTTTTTTTTTTTTTTTTTTTTTTGGTTGGTAAACTACTAATTACTGCCTCAATTTCAGAACTTGTTATTGGTCTATTCAGGGATTCAACTTCTTCCTGATTTAGTCTTGGAAGTGTATATGTGTCCAGGAATTTATTCATTTCTTCTAGATTTTCTAGTTTATTTACATAGAGGTGTTTATAGTATTCTCTGATGTTAGTTTGTATTTCTGTGGAATTGGTGGTGATATCCCTTTATAATTTTTTTTTCTTTCTTTTTTTTTTTTTTTTTTTTTTTTTTGAGATGGAGTCTTGCTCTGTCACCCAGGCCAGAGTGCAGTGGCACGATCTTGGCTCACTGCAATCTCCACCTCCCAGGTTCACAGCATTCTCCTGCCTCAGCCTTCCAAGTAGCTGGGACTACAGCCACCCACCACCTTGCCTGGCTAATTTTTTGTATTTTTAGTAAAGACGAGGTTTCACCATGTTAGCCAGGATGGTCTCGATCTCCTGACCTCGGGATTTGCCCATCTCGGCCTCCCAAAGTGCTGGGATTACAGGCATGAGCCACTGCGCCCGGCCCCCCTTTAACATTTTTATCATGTCTATTTCATTCTTCTCTCTTTTTTCTTCTTTATTACTCTGGTTAGCAGTCTATCTATTCTGTTAGTCTTTTCTTCATTCATTGATTTTTTGAAGGGTTTTTCGTGTCTCTATCTCTTTCACTTATGCTCTGATCTTAGTTATTTCTTGTCATATGCTAGCATTTGAATTTGTTTGCTCTTGCTTTTCTAGTTGTTTTAATTGTGATGTTAGTGTTCGATTTTAGATCTTTCCCACTGTCTGATGTGGGCATTTAGTGCTATAAATTTCCCTCTAAACATTGCTTTAGTTTTGTCCTAGAGAATCTGGTATGTTGTCTTTGTCCTCATTCGTTTCAAATAACTTATTTATTTCTGCCTTAATTTTGTTATTTACCCAGTAGTAATTCAGGAGCAGGTTGTTCACTTTCCATGTAGTTGTGCAGTTTTGAGTGAGTTTTCAAATCCTGAGTTCTAATTTGATTGCACTGCAGTCTGAGGGACTGTTTGTTATGATTTCCTTTCTTTTGCATTTGCTCAGGAGTGTTTTACTTCCAGTTATGTAGTCAATTTTAGAATACGTGTGGTGTGGTGCTGAGAAGAATGTATATTCTGTTGAATTGGGGTAGAGAGTTCTTTAGATGTCTATTAGTTCCACTTGGTCTAGAGCTAAGTTCAAGTCCTGAATATTCTTGTTAATTATCTGGCTCTTTGCTCTGTCTAATATTGACAGTGGGGTGTTAAAGTCTCCCACTATTATTGTGTGGGAGTCTAAGTCTCTTTTTAGGTTTCTAAGAACTTGCTTTATGAAACTGGGTGGTCCTGTATTGGGTGCATATATATTTAGGATAGTTAGCTCTTCTTGTTTTATTGATCACTTTACCATTATGTAACGCCCTTCTTTGTCTTTTTTGATATTTGTTGTTTTAAAATTTGTTGTATCAGAGACTAGGATTGCAACCCCAGCTTTTTTTTTTTTTTTTTTGCTTTCAATTTGCTTGAAATATTCCTCCATCCCTTTATTTTGAGTCTATACATGTCTTTGCACATAAGATGGGTCTCCTGAATACAGCACATCAATAAGCTTAACTTTTTATCCAATTTGCCATTCTGTTTCTTTTAATTGGGGCATTTAGCCCATTTACATTTAAGGTTAATATTGTTATGTGTGAATTTGGTTCTGTCATTATGGTGCTAGCTGGTTATTTTGCCCATTAGTTGATGCAGTTTCTTCATAGTGTTGATGGTCTTTACAATTTGGAATGTTTTTGCAGTGATTGGTAGTTTTTCCCTTTCCATGTTTAGTGCTTCCTTCAGGATCTCTTGTAAGGCAGGCCCAGTGGTGACAAAATCTCTCAGCATTGCTTGTCTGTAAAGGATTTTACTTCTCTTTTGCTTATGATGCTTAGTTTGGCTGGATATGAAATTCTGGGATGAAAATTATTTTCTTTAAGAATGTTGGATATTGACCCCCCACACACACACAATAACCCTATAATCTTCTAGCTTCTAGGATTTCTGCAGAAAAAATCTGCTGTTAGTATGATGGGCTTCCCTTTGTGGGTAACCTGACCTTTCTCTGTGGCTGCCCTTAACATTTTTTCCTTTGTTTCAACCTTGGTTAATCTGATAATTATGTGTCTTGTAGTTGCTCTTCTTAAGGAGTATCTTAGTGGTGTTCTCTTTTTTTTCTGGAAGTTGAATGTTGGCCTGTCTTGCTAGGTTGGGGAAGGTCTCCTAGATAATATCCTGAAGAGTGTTTTCCAGCTTGGTTCCATTTTCCCTGTCACTTTCAGGTACACCAATCAAATGTATTTTGGTCTTTTCACATAGTCCCATATTTCTTGGAGGTTTTGTCCGTTCCTTTTCATTATTTTTTTCTCTAATCTTGTCTTCGTGCTTTATTTCATTGAGTTGATCTTCAGTCTCTGATATACTTTCTTCTGTTGATCAATTTGGCTATTGATACTTGTGTATGTTTCACAAAGTTCTTGTGCTGTGTTTTTCATCTCCATTAGGTCATTTATGTTCTTCTCTAAACTGGTTTTTCTAGTTAGCAATTCGTCTAACCTTTCTCCCAAGGTTTTCAGCTCTCTTGTATTAGGTTAGAGCATGCTCCTTTAGCTCGGAGGAGTTTGTTATTACCCACCTTCTGAAGCCTACTTCTCTCAATTTATCAGACTCATTCTTGTTCGGTTTGGTTTCCTTGCTGGAGAGGAGTTGTGATTCTTTGGAGGAGAAATGGCATCCTGGGTTTTGGGATTTTCAGCCTTTTTGCGCTGGTGTTTCCTCATCTTCATGGATTTATCTACCTTTGGTCTTTGATGTTGGTGACCTTCTGATGGGGTTTCTGTCTAGACATTCTTTTTTTGTTGATGTTGATGCTCTTCCTTTCTTTTTGTTAGTTTTCCTTCTAACAGTCAGGCCCCTCTGCTGGAGTTTGCTGGAGATCCACTCCAGACCCTGTTTGTCTGGGTGTCACCAGCGGAGGCTGCAGAACAGCAAAGACTGCTATGTGTTCCTTCCTCTGGAAGCTTCTTCCTAGAGGGGCACCTGCCAGATGCCCGAGCTCTCCTGTATGAAGTGAGCTGGGAGGTTTCTCCCAATCAGGAGGCATGTGGGTTAGAGACCCACTTTAGGAAGCAGTCTGTCCCTTAAGCAGAGCTCATGTGCTGTGCTTGGAGATGCACTGCTGTCTTCAGAGCTGGCAGGCAGGAACATTTAAGTCTGCTGAAGCTGTGCCCACAACTGCCCCTTCCACCAGGTGCTCTGTCCCAGGGAGATGGGGATTTTATCTATAAGCCCCTGACTGGGGCTGCTGCCTTTCTTTCTGAAATGCCTTGCCCAGACAGGAGGAATCTAGAGGGGCAGTCTTGCTACTGAGGCTTTGTCAAGCTGCAGTGGACTCCACCCAGTTCAAACATGCTGGCGAATCTCTTTACACTGTGAGGGGATAACTGCCTACTCAAGCCTCAGTAATGGTGGACGCCTCTCCCCTACTAAGCTCGAGTGTCCCAGGTCGACTTCAGACTGCTGTGCTGGTAGTGAGAATTTCAAGCCAGTGGATCTTAACTTGCTGGACTCCATGGGGGTGGGATCTGCTGAGCTAGACCACTTGGCTTCCTGGCTTCAGCCCCCTTTCCAGGGGAATGAATGGTTTTGTCTCACTGGCATTCCAAGAGCCACTGGGGTATGAAAAGAAAGCTCCTGCAGCTAGCTCAGTGTCTGCCCAAATGGCCGCCAAGCTTTATGCTTAAAACCCAGGGCCCTGGTGGCATAGGCACCCAAGGGAATCTCCTGGTCTACAGGTTGTGAAGATCATGGGCAAAGCATAGTATCTGTACCAGAATGCACCATTCTTCAAGGCACAGTCCCTCAGGGCTTCCCTTGGCTAGGAGAGGGAGTTCCCCAACCCTTTGTGCTTCCCGGGTGAGGTGACACCCCATCCTGCTTCAGCTCGCCCTCTGTAGTGGGCTGCACACAGTGTCTAATCTGTCCCAGTGAGATGAGCTGTGTACCTCAGTTCGAAATGCAGAAATGACCCACCTTCTACATTGATCTCCCTGGGAGCTGCAGACTGGAGATGTTCCTGTTCGGCCATCTTGCCAGCCACCCCAGTAATTACTTTGAATGCAAACAGATTCAACTCTTTAATCAAAGGACAACGATTGGCAGAATAGATTAAAAAAAAAACAAAAAAACCCACATAATCCAACTGTATGCTGTCTACAAGAGACTCACTTTCAATCCAAAGACACAAATCAAAAATGAAAGGATGGAATATTTTCATATTAAATGCAAATAGTAACTCAGAGGGATCAGGATTGGTTATGCTAATATCAGACAAATTGATTTAAAAGTGATTATAACAGACAAAGAAAAATGTTATATATTAATAAAGCATTTTATATAGCCAATATAAAATTATACAATTTATACACTTGATGGATCATCAAAATATATGAAGTAAAAACTGATAAAATTGAAGGAAGAAAATAGTGATTCTATAATAATAGTTAGAGACTTTAATATCCCACTCTCAATAATTCGTAGAACAATCAGACAGAAGATAAGTAAGGATGTAGAGAACTTTTACAATAAACTAGATCTAACATATGCAGAACAGTACACAACAACAATAGCATACACATTTTTCTCAAGTGCATATCTTTTTGAGGATAGATGATATGTTAGGCCACCAATTTAGCCAGTCTGTTGGTGTTTGCTTCATATGTTTTGAGGTTCTATTTGATATATTTATAATGGGAATATATTTCTGACCTTTTTCTCAATGTATAATGTCCTAGTTTGTCTCTTATAATAGAAGTATTTTTGTCTATTTTGTCTGACATTAGTATAGCCACACCAGCTCTCTTCTGGATATTATTTGGATGGAATATATTTTCCATCTTTTCATTTTCAGTGTGGTTGCATCTTTGGATCTAAAGGAATTCTCTTGTAGACAGCATATAATTGAATCATGTTTGTAAATACATTCTGTCCATCTCTGCCTTTTCATTGAGAGTTTATTTATATTTTGTGTTTACTTCTGCCATTTTGCTATTTGCTTTCTGTATGTCTTATATCTTTTTTTGTCCCTCATTTCCTCCGTTACTGTCTTTTCTATGTATTTAGTTGACTTTTTTTGCATGCACTGTTTCTATTGCCTTCTCATTCCCTCTTGTTTATACTTTTAGATATTTTATGGTTACCATGTAGATTACATTTATCACCCTAAATTTATAACAATTTAGTTTGAATTGATACTGATTTAACTTTAATAGCCTACAAAAATTGCTACTTGGCTAGGCACAGTTGCTCACACCTGTAATCGCAGCATTTTGGAAGGCTGAGGCGGGCAGATTGCTTGAACCCTGGAGTTTGAGACCAGCCTGAGCAATATGGTGAAACCCCTATGTCTACAACAAATATATATATATATTCTTTGTTGGTGGTGTAGTCCTGCCATGCCTGTAGTCCCAGCTACTCAGAAGGCTGAGGTGGGAAGAACACCTGCACCTAGGTGGTCGAGGCTGCAATGAGCTGTGATTGTACCACTGCACTCCAACCTAGGCAACAGGTCAAGACCTTGTCTCAAAAAAAGATGCCACTATATATCTTTGCCCCACACTTTATATTTTGTCACAAATTACTTCTATGTATATTGTGTGACCAGTAAGACATTTATAATTGTTTTTATGATTTTATCTCTTAAATCATGTAGAAAATAAAAATCAGTGTTAGAAACCAAAAATATGATATTACTGGCTGTTAGATTTGCCCGTTTGGTTACCTTTATGAGAAATCTTTATTTATTCATATGGTTTTGAGTTACTATCTAGTTTTCTTTTATTTCAACCTGAAGGACTTCCTGTATGTTTTCTCATAGGGGCGGTCCAGTGTTAATGAATTCCCTTACCTTTTGCTCGTCTGAGTGTGTCTTGATGGCACCATCATCCTTAAAGGATAGTTTTGTCAAATATAAAATTCTTGATTAACAATTTTTTCTTTTAGCACTTTAAATATGTTTTCCCACTGCCTTTTGACCTCCATGGTTTCTGATGAGAATCAGCTGTTAATTTTATTGAGGATCCCATATACAGAATGAGTTGCTTTTCTCTTGTTGCTTTCAAAATTATCTCTTTGTCTTTGGCTTTCAACACTTTGATTACAGTATGTTGAGCTTATGGGATGTATACAATCATGCCTTTCATCAAATTTTGGAAGTATTCAGTCATTATTTCTTGAAATATTATTTCTACCATTTCTCTCTCTCTCTTTTCTCATTCTGGGATTCCCAAATTTGTATGTTGGTTCACTTAATGGTATACCACAGGTCCCTTAGGCTCTATTCACTTTTCTCTATTATTTTCTCTTTGTGGTTCTTAGGACTGGGTACTTCCAGTTGTCCTATATTCAGGTTTGCTGATTCTGACTTCTGCCTGCTCAGATTTGCTAGTGAACCCCTGTAGTGAATTGTTTTTATTTCAGTTATTGTACTTTTCAGCTTAAAAATCTGTTTGGTTCCTTTCTAAAATTAATATTCCTATATGAATATTTTCATTTTGTTCATACATTGTTTACTGATTTCCTTTAGTTCGTTGCTCATAGTTTCCTTTAGCTCTTTTAGCATATTTATGACAGTTGTGTTAAAGTCTTTGTTGGTAAGCTCAACATCTGTGCTTGCTCAACATCTGTGCTTCCTCAGGAATGGTTTCTGTCTGTTTATTTTCTTTTTGAATAAGCCTTCTTTTCCTGTTTATTTTTATGCCTTGTGCTTTTTTGTTGAAAACTGGACATTTGAATATTATAATGTGGTAACTCTGGAAATCTGATTATTTCTCTTTCTCAGAGTTAGCTGTTTTTTTTGTTTTTGTTTTTGTTTTTAACACTGTAATAGCCTGTTTCATTACTTTTCCTATTTTTGCAGATACTGTATTTCTTGTCTGTGGTTACTGAAGTTTATGTTTCATAGCTTGTGTTCACCTATGGTTTTCACATATTTCCTTGAATTCCAGGAGCTAAAATAAACAAACAAAAAATTCACCTATTTCTGTCTTTACAAAATTTCTCTATCCTGGGCCACTCCATCATCACTTAGCCTGATCTTAGCCTTTAAACACTAAGCCTAGGGATCAGCCCAAGGTGGAAATCTGTGCTCTTATCAGGTCTTTTCTGAGTATGCATCTTGTCCTGGGCGTAACTGTGGCTTTCTAAATTATTTCATGTACACAGATACTTTGAATGCCCTGATTTCCCAAGCAAACTCCCCCAGATTTTTCTTCCAAACCTATTGCATATTTCATGAGTAATCTATTGCCCCAAGCATCTTCATGTTGTTTATTTGCCTTGCTTTACAATATTTTTAAGCAATGCTCACTAGTTTTCTGGTCTGAGTGGATTCCAAGGTAGGTAAAACAGAAAAGAGTACCTTGCATCATTCCTTCAGGCAGCCCCCAGACAGTTAGAAAATACTTGGCATGTGAGGTCTGCTATGCTTCTTCCAGAACCAGGGACCAGGATTCCACTCTGAGAGTGTAGCTACCATCTTCAAGATGTAGCTAAGTGTACCTAAGGCCTGATGTAGTGGCTCACGCCTGTAATCCCAGCACTTTGGGAGGCCAAGGCAGGTGGATGGCTTGAGCTCAGGAGTTTGATACCAGCCTGGGCAATATGGTGAAACCCCGTCTCTACCGAAAATACAAAAATTAGCCAGGCGTGGTTGCACATGCCTGTGGTCCCAGCTACTGGGGAGGCTGAGGTGGGAGGATCACTTTAGCCCAGGAGGCATAAAATGTGGTGAGACATGGACTGCACTCCAGCCTGGATGACAGAGTGAGACCCCATCTCAACAAAACAAAACAAAACAAAAGACCACTGCTAAGCTTGAGAGGCAGTGGGGCAAAGGCAAGTAAAAACATCACAAGATATCCTACCATTTTAAAGTTGCCTTTTTCTTGATTTGGCATGTTCTCAGCTACTATAAACCACTCTTTTTGAGAGGCTGATAAAGTTGATTCTGATAGTTTCTGCTTCTTTTTAAATATTCCTGTAGAGGAATGGGAATGGAGGCGTTTACTCTGCCATTTTCCTGATATTACCTAGAAAGTCCATTCTGTTTTTTAATGACAAGGGGATTGTGTGAAACTGATTTACTTTTTTCCCCATGAATCCTAGAAAAGCATGACTGATTTTGTAATTTCCTTACGACTTTGGCTGTTAAGAAGCTCTGAGATAGATTTGTGGCTACCACTAGCAGTTATGTAAGATTTTGTTTTCTAGTTCTACTTCTGTATGTATCTTACTTTATGCTTTCATTTCCCATTTGTCCCTCTTTACTCTTTCATTTTCTTTGTTTTTTGTTTGTTTTGCAATGTTTGTATCTCTGTAAACTGCATGAAATTCTTTTTGTGGAAGAAGGTGAGAGACAAATAAGGGAATAGGATTAAGATTCTAATATTTTCACCTACTACTGGGTCACCTTTAAACTGTTAAAGAATCTACCATAAGTATTTGTTGAAATTCTGTTGCTTTAACACCACAATATTGCTTCAGTAAATAAAAAAGCCAAGCAGAGCACAAAAAGTATATCACAGATAATAATTCATGATTGTGAAATGAATTCCTGAACCTGCCTTTCAACGATGAAGTTCATAGGCTGGAAATGATAAAGTTAACAGGAACAAATTGGAAGTAAAAAAAGAGTGCAGGGTTTCTGAAACTTGAATAATATAAAGCAAAACTTTTCATGGATCCCTAAGAATATCCTAATTTGAACAACATAGATATAATAACGTTTTATTTGACTTGTTTATATGAAGTATTGCATAGTGGTCAACACATGAGCTCTGTAGTCAGATTGCCTGGCTTTGACCCTTGCTGTGTCACTTATGAACTTGGTGACCTTGACTAGTTACATTACCTCTCTGTGAGTCTGTTTCTGCCGCTTTAAAAATGGAAATAATAATAGAGCCTAATTCATAACATTGTTGTGAGAATCATAGTAATTAATACCTGTAAAGGGTTAACAGTGCCTAGGCTATATTAATCACTCAATGAAGGTTACTTATTATTTAATGATGAATCATCATGCAAAAGTGAAGTTATATTTCCATAACTGGCAAAATAAAATACTTGAGGCATTTTTTTAAGTGGAGACACAAACATTTTAAAATTCTGATATAGACCTTTTAAGTGGGAAATAATTATCTTAGACACATGAAAATACACATAAGTAGGATCTTGACTCTGCCATTTAGTAAGTGGTTTTGAGCAAATTTACTTCATCTATTTGTATCTGAGTTTTCTCATCTGTAAAACGAGAGTTGAACTAATAACTGCCTTGAAGATGAAATGAAAGACTGCAGGTAAAGCACCAAGCAGAGTGTTTGCACATAAGTGCTCAAACATTTCTTATTATTATTCTGAAAAAAAGAGTCGGCAGGTTTAAAATGAAGAGGAGGGGAGGCTCTGGGGGAGTAGGGTAGAGGAAGACCCTTAGCAATAAGTAGGGTCTTATTCCATTTGCACTGTTATAACAAAATACCATAAGCTGGGTGCCTCATTAACAATAGAAATTTGTTTTTTGCAGTTCTGGAGGCTGAGAAATCCAAGATCGAGGGACTAACATATTCCATGTCTAGTGAGGGACTGCTTCCTCATAGATGGCTCTCTTCTCACTGTCTGAGCCTCTCTCTGTCCTCTTTTGTAAGAACACTGACCTAATCACCTCAGAAAGGACCTAGCTACTAATACCATCGCCTTGGGTGTTAGGATTTTAACATAATTTTTTTTTAGGGGAACACAAAGATTCAGGTAATAGCAACTAGGAAACCTGGAATTAAGAATCATGTGTTGTCAATAAATCAGACAACATATGAATGGCAGGGTGATAACACCAAGACAGGGTGATAACACCAAGACAGAGCTTGAAGGGAAGAGGTGGCTAAGCTGATGCCATCTCCACTGGAGGAATGTTGTCAAATAAAATAGAAGATGCCTGTTAAATTTGAACTTTATATACAAAAAAACCTAATATGTCTGAAATGTTGCATGGCACATACTTGTACGAAAAACGTATTTGTTGTTTATCTGAAATTCGAATTTAACTGGGCATCTTGTATCTTTATTTGATAAATCTTGCAACTCTATGTGGAGGATGCAACAGCCTTGCTTGCAGAAGTTGGCTAATGAGAGTGCAGTTAAGTGGCCCAGGACCAGGGTCCAATACCTGATGTGACATCACTAAGTTAAGCTTTCTAGTAGGTGTGTCAGGCAGCCAAGGATCCAGATTCCTGTGAAATACTCAGGAATCACCAAGGAGGTAGCACCTGGGATTTTGGAAGATTCTGCTCCAGGACATGGTCTGAATCCAGGAGGTGCGAGGATCAGATCTGTCTTAAATAAGGGTTTTGGCAGACACTGAAAGCAGGGTGGGGAATGATGAGCCTTGATAGTGCTTGGTATGTGTGGGAGGAAAAGAGGGAATGGAACTTGGCGGTATCGACCACAGTAAACCATCAGCACAAAAGATGGAAAAAAGCAGAAATGTAGCCCTGAAGACTGGGCACACCATGAGACAGAGCAGGCAAGTTAGAGTTAGGGAATGACGTACCAACATGACCAGGTCTGATCCCTGGGATCACTGAACTCTGGGTATGCTTGGGATAAAGGAAGCTTGAGGAATTCAGCTATTGTGAGGGATCACCCAAACCCAAGTTTGAGAATGTGAATAAATTCTGAACCCCACAAGACAGTGGGCAGAGGTTATTATAAGTCTTGCTGATGAGCTTATAAACTGGAGCATATCTGAGCCTCGATGTGGGCATTAGTGGATACAGCTACAATCTTAGCAGACATGTAGATGACATAGATTGAGGGATGTTCAATCTGAGCCTATCAGAGATTGGAGTCAGGAGGGGAAGGGGAACAGGAACACTCATTTGCTCTGAATGTCTCATTTATGAAAGGTCTTAAGTTGAGACTGAAGAGTTTATATTGTCAATGAAATAAGGCATGGTTTGACATTTTTATCAAGATATAACTCACCATAAGTTTCACCAATAAAAATATACAGTTATGTTTTAAGTGTATCATTTAGTACATTTTCAATGTTTTGGAACCATCATGACTATCTAATTCTTGAACATTTTCATACCCCATAACCATTAAGAAGTCACTCCCCCATTTTTTCCTCCCGGCAGCCCCTGGCAACCATTAATTTACTCTCTGTCTCTATGTACTTGCCTATACTGTATATTTCACATGAATGGAATCATACAACATATAGTCCTTTGTGTCTGACTTTTACTTAACATCATATTTTCAAGGTTCATTTGCTTTAGCATGTGATCAATACTTCATTTGTTTTATGGATGAATAATGTTTCATTTTAAAGACAGACCAAACCTTATTTATCCACTCATCAATCAATGGGTATTTGGGTTCATTTCTACTTTTTGGGCTCTTAAGGTTAATGCTGCTATAAACATTCACATACAAGTTTTTGTGTGGATATATGTTTTTATTTCTCTTGGGTATATAACTAGGAGTAGAATTAATGAGTCATGTGGGTAATTCTATGTTTAACTTTTTGAGGAACTGCCAATGTTTCTACTTTTTTTCTTTTACTCCTGGCAAGCTGTGGGAATAGTTTTGTTTGTTTTATTTTGAGACAGGGTCACGCTATGTTTCTCAGCCTGGTCTTGAACTTCTAGGCTCAAGCACGCCTCCTGCCTCAGCTTCCCGAGTAGCTGGATTTACAGGCCCACACCACTGCACCCCTCCACTTTGTAATATGTCAGGATTCTTAAAAAATAGGAAGAAATTTGAGCCATTCAATAACTGTTAAGTCCTATGCTTAACCTGTATTGACCACTGGGATGATCTTGAAGGTCCAGTGGAGATAATAGTGACAATGTAGCACCACAACCCCTAAGTAAGCTCTTACACAATCACCATTACATCTTCCCATACCTTCCCTCTTTTATCTTCATTTCACAGAGATAGGGAGATGTAAAGTGAATATTCAAATCTTTCAGCTACTCTGAATTTTCCAGGTAATGATACTTTCTTCGCAGGAAGGCATTATTATTTTCCCATTTTTGCAGATGAGAAACTGAGGCTCCAAGAAGTAAAGTGCCTTGTCCAAGGTCCCACATCCAATCAGTTGTTAAGCCTACATTGAATACTAGGATTTTCAACACCTGGTCTAGGATCCTTTCAGTGTAGTCTTTGCCCCTATGTGCCTCTGAAAAAGGTAGAAGATTGCTGATATATTTGGGCTCGCAAACTGAAATCAGACAGCCTCAAAAATGTTGAAAGTTGATCATTAACACCAGAGGGGAAAGAAAGAAATTGGGGAGGAGGAGAGAAGGCATATTGTCTCTCTCTGTGAGCATAGTATGACTGGGAATAATTCATCTGAGGGGAAGTCATTCATTCCCCATCTGTACAGCATTAATTCACTGAGGGCTGGGTCTATACTAGGCCCTGGAGACACAGAAAGAGAAGGAAGAGGGCTGAAACTAGAGTGAGGTGAGTGGAGGTAGTTGCCTTGAGCATAATTTTAAGGGAATGCTGAAAATCTCAGTAATCAAGATAAACAATATTTTTTCTTAATTAACTTTTTGTTTTTATTATAGATTCACATGCAGTTGCAGAAAAATGATACGGATAGATCTCATGTAAATTTTACTGTGTTTTTCCCAAAGTAACCCCTTGCAGAACTATAGTACAATACCACAGAGAAGATATTGACATTAATATAATCAAGATACAGAACGTTTCCACCACCACAATGAACCCTCATATTGCCCTTTTATAGCCACACCTACTTCCCTCCCACTACCATTCCCTCTGTAACCTCTGGTAACCACAAAACTGTTTCCCATTTCTATGATTTTGTCATTCCCAGAATGTTACATGAATAGAATCATATCGTGTGTAACCTTTGGGGATTGACTTTTTTTACTCAGCATAATTCTCTGGAGATTTATCCACAGATGTATCAATAGTTTTCTTTATTGTTGAGGAGTATTCCATGGTATGGATATACCAATTTGTTTAAACATTCCCCTGTTGAAAAACATATGGGTTGTTTCCATTTTGGGGCTATTATAAATAAACTACTATACATATGTATAGGTTTGTTATAAACATAAATTTTCACTTTTTTCTGGGGTAAATGTTCAGGATTGCAATTACTAGGTCATGTGGTAGTTGTGTGTTTCTTTTTAAAAAATACAAAATTGACAAACCATTGTCCATAATGGTGGTACCATTGTGCATGCTCACCTGCAATGTATGAGTGACTCTGTTTCTCTGTATCTTTGCCAGCATTTGGTACTGTCACCATTTTTTATTTTGGCCTTTCTGATAGGTTATAGCGATATTGTGTTATGGTCTTAATTCGCATTTCCCAAATGGCTAATGACATTGAAGAAATTTTCATGTATTTACCATCTGTATAACCTCTTCAGTGAAATGTTTCTTCATATCTTTGACAATTATTTAAATTGTGTTAAGTTTTTACTGTTGAACTTTGAGGGTTCTTAATATATTTTAGATACTAGTCTTTTGTTGAATATGTAGTTTTCAAATATTTTTTCCTAGTGTATAGCTTGTCTCTTCATCTTCTTTCACATAGAAAAAATTTTCAATTTTGATAAAGTCCATTTTATCAGCTTTTCCTTTTATGGATTATGCTTTTGGTGTCAAATTAAGAATCCTTTGCTTAGTCCAAGATCCAAAAGGTTTTCTCTTTTTTTTTTTCTAAAAGTTTTATAGGTTTACATTTTACATTTAAATCCGTCATCCATTTTGAGTTAATTGTTGCATAAGATGTGAGGTCTTTCGAGTAAAAATTTTTTTTCCTAACATATTCACTTTCTCCACCATCATTTGTTGAAAAGATCTTCCTTTCACCTTTGTGGGAAAAAAAAAAGAAAAAGAAAAAAATAGTAAACCAGTTTGGCATATATGTGTGAGTCTATGTCTGGGTCCTGTATTCTGTTCCATTGATCCATATGTCTATTCCACCACCAATACTACACAGCCTTGATTACTGTAGCTGTCTAATAAATGTTGACATCAGGTAGAATGATTTATTCCACTTTATTCTCTTTCAAAATTGTTTTTAGCTATTTCAGTTCCCTTGCCTTTCTATATAAATTTTAGAACTATCTTGTCTGTGTCTACCAAAAATATTTCTGGATTTTGATATCAGTTGCCATTAAACCTGTATGTCAATTTGGAGATAATTGACATTTTGTCCCAGTGTTTATCATTAGGCTCCTGCCTTGTTCTTTATGCCCCAATTTGCTGTCCAGGTCACCAGGTCCTCTAAAATGAAGACCTGCTTTTCTCTCACTGGACAATCTGTCTACCTTCCTCCATTACTTCCATCTTAGAGACTACCTGAAGTCTGGTAGCTGAAACCCCTGTTTCTATGGACACACCATCTTGGAACCAACTGCCCACTGGGACTTTCAAAACATGGACTGCCTTGGAGCCTTCCTTGTTCTGCATCTTCTACCTGTTGGGATGCCCCTACTAATTTATGTCATACTCCACTGACTCCCTGAACTGTGGCTTGCCACTTAATATACCGTAGTCCAGCTTTATACCCGGAGCCTGAGTCTTCTCTCCTCACTCACTAACTCCAATGTCATTATGTAGTAGCAGGGAGATGGGAGGAATGCCTGGCCTTAGATTCTGGCCCCTTTTAGCTTGACCTGGCTTGCCACTGCTAATAAAGCTATACCAGGCCACATCTTGAAACATGGAAGGCAGAGCATCTAGCTTGGGACTGGAGGACTAATAGACCAAAAAGCTGTCTTTGACAAGTAAAGGATAAGCATGTTTGTCTTGATAGCACTTGTTTTGTTGTTGCATTTCTTTGATCTCTGGCCAAGCCTTGCTTACTTTGATCCTGTTTTTCTATCTTTAAAATAAGGACAGATTGGAATAAATCACTGTTTTTCAAATACTTTTTAAGCAACAGATCACTGTATTGAAAAATATCTTCCACAAAATCCCCAAATATGAAAATAATACCAATTAAGTTCTAGTTTAAAAAGGAGTAGGGGTGGCTTCCCTTCACTCTAAAATCTTAGGGTTCTGCCAAACCCAGTTTGAAAACCATGGATATAGCTGTCTTCTGAGAGGCCTTTCCAGCTTTGATGCCCACTAACATTTATAGGGCTAAATAAGCTGAGGAAGTAACAGGGTCAAGAGGAGAAATGTTCAGTTAGCCTCTACTCAAAATGTGATGGCTTAGAGGAGTGTGCTCTAGCAACCAGCATGCCTCTGCTTGCCATAGGAAAATTGATTCAAGGTTTCTAATGGTGCCTGCCACAGATCTAGTTCTGAAAACACCTGTCTGGGAAACCCTCTCAGATTATCCCTGGTAGAGTTTCTTAATCCCTCTTACGTTATCCCAGAGTTTACTATTCACTCCTCCATTATAACACAGCTCACATTGTATTGTCATTACTTATTTACTGGCCCATCTCCAAATAAGCTATGAGCATCCTCAAAGCAGGAACTGTTCTTATTTCTCTGGATCTCCAGCCCCTAGGACAGCAGGCAAAGGGCATGTCTTCTCGAAAGAAGACATACAAACAGCAAACAAGCATATGAAGAAATTTTCAACATCAGAAATAATTGGAGAAATGCAAATTAAAACTACTCTGAGATACTATCTTACATCAGTCAAGAGGACTTTTAATAAAAAGTCAAAAAACAACAGATGTTAGAAAAAAGGGAATGGTTGTACACTGTTGATGAGAATGTAAATTAGTTCAACCTGTATGGAAAACAGTATGGATATATCTCGAAGAACTAAAAACAGAACTACCATTCAACCAAGCAGTCCCACTATTGGGTATCTATCCAAAGGAAAAGAAGTCATTATAACAAAAAAGATCCCTGTACTCGTATGTTTATTGCAGCACTATTTACAACAGCAAAGTCATGGAACCAACCTAAGTGTCTACCAACAGCTGATTGGATAAAGAAAATGTGGTTTATATGCACCATGGAATACTATGTAGCCATAAAAAGAACAAAATCATGTTCTTTGCAGCAACATGGATGGAGTTGGAGGCCATTATTGAAACCAGCTTTGTGAACATTGTGACAGTGAGGAAAATCTGACATATGAAAACTCTAACAGTGAAAGAAATCTGACTTAACTGCCAACTCCATCTTGCTTCTAACCTCCAAGTTGCCCTTGCCCATGCCTGGGCATATGCCAAGCTAACTGTGGGAGGAATTTAGTTTGTAGTTTAGCAAACAAAGATGGGAACAGCCCCTTCCCAAAACAAATCCCCTTCTTGCTTGGGGATCAGGCCTCTTTTGTAAAACTAACAAAGTAGCCACAAGATAAGAAATAATGGCTCAGGATTCATGCAGCCAGTGGTCACAAGATTGCTAGCCTCCCCAGTTGCTCCTATAGATAACATCACTATTGTAAAACCTCGGATTGGTGTCTGAGGTATTTTTCAGACCCTGCATTCTGATGGACCAGCTGGGCCACCCAGACAAGTAAACTGGCTCATCTGGTCGTGTGCCCCTACTCCCAGGAACTGACTCAGTGCAAGAAAACAAGCTTTGACTCCCTGTGAGTTCATCCTTAATCCAGCCAAACAGCATTCCCCATTCCCTAGCCCTCTGCCCACCAAACTGTTCTTAAAAATCCCTAGCCTCTAAATTTTTACAGAGGCTGATTTGAGTAATAATAAACTCCTGTCCTCTTGTTTAGCTGGCTTTGCATTTATTGAACTCTTTTTCTATTGCGAAAACCTTCTGTTCTTAATGCATTGCCTTTTCTGGGCAGTGATCAAGATGAAACCATTGGGTGATTACATTATCCTAAGTGACAGGAGTAGAAAATAGAATATCACATGTTCTCACTTGAGTGGAAGCTAAACAAAGGGTATACATGGACATAAAGGTGGAGAAAATAGACTCTGGAGACTCAAAAACCATGGAGGATGGGAGGGAGGTGCAGGTTGAAAAATTACCTACTGGGTACAATGTCCAATATTTTGGTGATGAGTATTCTAGAAGCTCAACTTCCACCATTATGCATACAATATCCATGTAACAAACAAGCACATATACCCCCTGAATCTAAAATTTCAACAAAGAAAACAAGGAGGGTACTAATAAACATGTTGAAGTGAAATGTTGGGTCAGGAAGAAATTCCTTAAATTCCTTTGTTTCTTCAATTACTCTTTTTCCCTCAAGAAACCCAAAATCATTCAAATTATTCCCCAAAAAGCTTATCTAAATTTTTAGAAGACAAAACTTTTTTAACTTAAATGTTTGAATAGTATTCAGTAGAGCCGCATGTTGTTTTTTGATCCAGTTTATGATGTAAGTTGAGATATATTTTTATGTACTAACATATACTATATATGATTTATCTTATTAATTGGAAGAGTAGATTATGTAATCAGTGTATATAGTAAATTTATGATCATTTTATAGGACTGGGAACATGATTTTCCTATTTTTAAATAATGTCAGATGTTTAAATTTGTTATATCCTCAATTTTATGACAGATTGGCCATATCTATGATGCATTTATTTGGTATTTTCATTTCCAAGTAGATAAGCACAATCCTTTTCAAGTCTTGTGATTTAGAGGATAATGGGAACCTGTCTGGTAGGGTAGCTAGGCTGCCAACGATGGAAAACAAGGAGGTAACAAGAAAGTTTATTGAAGAATATCCATCTTAATAATAGCAGACACTTTTATAGTATTTATTATGCTGTTTTAGCCAGTTACATATATTAATTTAATTACAACCCTAAGAGTTAGTCACAATTACTATCATTTCCATTTTCCATATGACAAGACCAAAACCCATAGAGGGGAAGTTATTTGCCCTTGAGTCAGTTAGCTAAAAACAGTAGAGACCAGAGGTGAACTCAGGCAGCCTGACTGAAGAGTCTGGGTGCCTCACCACTATGCATACTGCCACCTGTGCTAGGAAAGGAAGCACTATCTGGGAAGTCAAGCAGGGAAATTATATGTGATATATGCAAGGGGATTTTGAAGGCCCAGGAGAGAACATCTGCCTTCCCACTCCTCTCCCAATCCATTTACTTGCAGATGCCAGATGTTTCATTCATAGGCATAAGGTTTGTTCTATTGTTTACAATGCAACCAACCCGTGGGTGGGGTAATACTAAGATTTATGAGTTATTTTTACTTTCCCAGTCTGTTTCATTTTTATTTTTATGAGTGTCACTTTTCATTGTACATTTTTATACAGTTGAATCTGCCCATCTTTTCCTTGGGGTTGCATATCTGTCATTGTGGCTTTACAAGTTATCATCCCTCTAAAGCCTCTACTATAATTGAAACCATTTTTGCCCCAGACTCAGGGGAAATAATGGCTACAACCTTCACATCAAATGCTGCCCTGTCCATTTTGAGATCTTTAAATGAAGCCTGTATCATTATCTTCTCAAGCTTAAATCAAGACAACTTATTTGTAGTTTTTCATGGTCCTCTCCTGTTTCTATTCACTGAATTATCTCCAAATTTGGGTTCTCAAAATGACTCTGAGAATTAGGGGAAGTGATGAGAAGGATGAGGGATATTGACCTGTACTGAATGCCCATTATATTTCAATCAACGTGCTAGGTGCTTTCTCATACCTTATCTATTTTCATTTAATCATTAAACAGCTCTATGAGGGGGACAAGGGCCCTGTGAATAGTTCTAAAGTACCCCAGCCTGGGAAAGATGTGCAGGGAACCTGGTAAGACTCAGTCCTTTGGGAAACTCAATCCCATACTTAGTTCTGGTGATATAAAGGAGGCTGTTAGAAATGGAAGGTCATTGGAGCTAGACAGTCAGTTTTGGTCACTCTCAAAGAGGTGGGAATTGAAGAAGGGGGAGGGTGTGGATGAAAGTTTACTAAGAAAATGCAGTAGATGTACACTAGACTGCTTTTATAATAGGATTTTTTACACTAGGGTTTTTCAGACTTGGAAAGGGAAAAAGTGGGACTCCCCTACTCCCACTGCCAGATCTTTGTTCCCTGAAATTTGCATTTGGGGGATCTAGGTCAGTGACATTGGGTAGGTGAGAAAGAATATAGGAGTGAAAGTTCAATGACATAAAGCCATCAAAAACAGCAAGAATCTCAGCTGAAACATTGCCTGAGAACACCTAGCACAGTCTATGTAGGCAGATACAAATTCTAGCTAATCATCCACAAGTCCCATCTCCTAGGGGAATCTTCAAAGTTAAGGCTTCAGACACACCCCTCAACACCCTAGCTGAAGGGCTGAAGTGATGGAGAACATGAAAATTTTCTGAGAGAGTGTGAAGAATGAGATTACCTATCTCAGCTCCTAATTCCCTAACCTAGGGAGGTCAATTACCATTTCTGTTCTTCAGTTTTTCCATATACCACATGAGTGCCTTCCAGCCCTAACATCGTATGGTTCTCTTCCAGTCTTTCCTGTCTCCGTGAATGGCACTGACCTTATTACTGAAGCCAAAAATCCAGGAGTCATTTTAGATGCCTTATCTTTCCCTCCATACCTCTTCATCCCATCCATGAGCTAATCATATCACTTCTGTACCCAATAATATGTTTACAATCAGTCCATTTTTCTTCATATCTATTATTACTACTGTAATTCAAGCCACCATCATTTCTTTCCTGGACAACTGTAATAGTTTTCCCACTGGTTTTCCTACTTCCACTTTTGCCCCAATAAAATCTGTTCTCACAGCAGTCAGTGATGTTTAAAAACTAGATCATGTTGCTCCCCTGCTTAAAACCCTCAATATCTGCCTATTGTAATTAGAATAAAATCCAAACTCATCACCATAGTTTACAATACCCTGTTTTTAGAATAAAAGTTCCATGACATAAACTGTCTCCTCAGTCTACTTCTGCTCCCCTTAATCAGCCAGAGCCCAACCTACTTTTTTTTCATAGGCTAAGCATTTTCTGACTCAGGACCGTTGCACTGGCTATTCCTTCTGCCTGGAGTACTCTTCCTCCAGATCATTGTATGGCGAACTCCTTACGTTTCCACTACAATGTCATCTCTGAACAGCAGGCTTCCCTGAACATCCTAACTAAAACATTCCCCCTCCTGCCACTATTCTCTCCTATTATCCTCAATTAGTGTTTCATGGGCTTATCTCCCCCTAATATTATTATGTTTATTTCTTTTTCTTTTCTGTCATTATTGTCTGGCTCCTCGTACTAGAATGTAAACTTCCTGAGAACTGGGATCCTGGGTAACTAATAGAACACAGTAAGTGAGAGCATGGCTTCTGGAGGCAGACTCTCTAAATTTGAATCTCAATTCTGCCACTTACTAGCTGTGTTACTCTGGACAAGTTACTTTACTTCTCTGTGCCTCAACTTCCTCTTCTGTAAAATAAGGATGATAATAATATATATTTCCTGTGAAATTTTTGCAAGGATTAAACTAACTTAATACCTGCAAAGCACTATATATCCCTGGAACCTAGGAGAGTGCCTGGCATGTAGTAAGTGTTCAGTAAATATTTGTTAGCTGTTTGCATGAATTAATCCTCGATGCCTCCTGCTATTTCCCTCCCTTCCTCTCCCTTCCTGCCTAATTTTGTTCAGGAAGCTTTTCCCTGACTCCTTGCTCACTTCTCAGGACTAAGTTGGTTCTCCCCTTATGTGTGTGCTCACAGAACCTAGACTTATTTCAAGCCCTGATTGCTAGGTATAGCTATATATGTATGCATGATCTTTGTAATAGCTGGTCTCTCACTAAATGGGAAGCTTGGTAAGGGCAAGGCCCATGTCTGTCATATCTGCTATGAAATCTTCACTGAAACCTTGATGGTTCTTGACACATCATAAGTATACAATAAACATTTTTGGGCTGAAAACTTTTGGCTCATTTTTTTTCTGTTAGAAATGCTGATTAAGAAATATAATGAGAAATTTAATAAGTAATTTGCACTACTTTTTGAAAGGCAATTTGGGACCAAGGATGTTGTTGCATCTCTGCCTCCTCTTAGTTCAGTTCACTGTTGAAGTACAAAGAAAGATCTGTGAATTCAATATTCTGGCCTCCATTTTTAAAGTCTTGATCTATTCCTTGAAAGTATGATCATGTTAACAAGAGACTGACTGACTTCCTTTTTGCTAATTTCTTGCATTTTAATGGTATTAACCCCAACATACACTGCCTGACTTACTTGTTTCTTAGCAATAAGAATAATGTTGGCCCTGATAAAACTAAGAATTTTTTTTTATTTCTACCCCCTCAAATCAATCAGTTCTTCTAATAAAATCATGCATTAGAACTCACTGCTAGCCCATATCTTAAATATTGTTTTAGACATTGCAAACTTCTGATCAATTGAGAGCTACTGAATACTTACTATGGAAAAGCCACCACCTTGGCTTGCAGATACTGTTTTAAGTGCTGCTTCAGAAGAAGGGGCAGAAGGCTATGGTTTCCTTCTCTTCCCCATACTTTCTCTACAACATTTTCCTTCCTTTCATTGCTAGCCTGGATTCTTAAAGCTCAGCAAGGAACAGGTGAAACATCTGTTCTCAAAGAGGTCAAGGAGCCAAAAGCAAACCAACAGAAGCTAAGAGGCATATTACTCTTTCTGTATTTGGACATTTTAATTGTTACAAATAGCACAAGCCTTCTTCCAAGCTCCAGGTTTTCCCACAGCCTCTTCTGTTAGATTAACTGTTATCTTCCTTTAATGTCCATAGATTGGAAGCATGGGACATGCTTGGCCCTCTGCAGACACCCTATATTGGAGTGTACCTTCTGGCTGAAAAGTAACAGAGGCATTCAGGCCCCATGGTAGCAGTAGCAGCTTCATACAGGCCGCGTGGGGCCATAGGAAGAGCACAGGCCCTTGAGTCAGGAGTCTTGGTTCTGTTTCAGCCAAGTTGGGTGACGTCGGACAAGTCTTTTGCCTCTCTTGGTCTCAGTTTCCTCATCTATAAACTAGGATTTCTGTGAGGCTTGAAAGACAAGATAGTTCCCAAATTATTACCAAATCAGACTCTAAACCCATTAACATATTTAATTGAAACAGATACATAGCCACATCCAGACTTTTACCAGACGTGTGAACATAGTCAGTGGTAAGGATTCTTTGGGTGAAGGGGATAGTGGAAAAAGAGAGAGACATTAGATTTAAAATCTCAAAGACGGTACATAAATTGCTTCCCACACATCCCTTACAAACCCTCCACTTCTCCCCAAGCCAGCATTAACGCATTATAAACCACTTTATGTTTGACATAGATACGTACACTCAGGACCCCATTTTAGTTTTGGTTGCTGTATTTTTTTTTTCCAGACATGCTATCTTCATTAATCTGCAAGTAACTTGGTCCAAAGTGGGCACAGGCTCTAGCTTCATAACTTATTGTGTGGCCTTGGCAAAACAACTTTCCCTATCTGAGTCAGTTTTCTTCCTTCTAAAAGGGGATGAATCTACTTGCCCCCTTCATATTGGTTGTGAGGATAAAATGATAGGTTGTACATATCAGACTCAGCACAGTAGCCAGTATATGCTAGGCACTTACACAGGCTTGTCATTTACCTCCTCCCCTTGTGAGACAGAGCTGGGGCCAGTTCTTGGCTCTGGATCCACAGGGTTTGTGACTAACCAACTCAGTGTTCTTTAAATACCAACTAGTGGCTCTACAAGGTAGCAACCTTCAAGATGATAGGAAAATGTAGACACTAGGGAGAATTTTATGGTTAAGAAAGTTATTACATCTTTGATCCAAAGAAGAGAAGGGCTTTAATTTCTTCCCTGGAGAATGCTTAAAATCACTGTGGACATCGAGAATGACATGAGATTCATGTTCCACAAACTTCTCAAGCTCCTACAATATACCAAGCCCTGTATTCAGCATGATCATGGGAATGATCTCATAGAGGCCTCACAACAAGCCTCTGAGGTGGGCTCACTAGGTACATTTTTCAGATGAGGAAACTGAAGCTCAGTAAAAGAAAGGACAAACTCAGGGAGAGTTCTGACTCACCTTTAGTTGGGAGTGAGTCACCATCTTCCTTTTGTCCGAAGTCCAGCTCTCTAGGCCTATTTGTGCACTCTGAGTAACTGCCTCTTACCTGGTCTCATGTCCTCTAATCATTCTCTACTTTGCTTCCAGAGTCTCTCCCTAAAATATTCCTCCAACCTTATCACTACCGTGCGTTGAAACATACAATAATTAAACATTATTTGGTGCAGAGTAAGCACTTAAAAAATGCTTATTAGGGTCAGGCGTGGTGGTTCATGCCTGTAATCCCAGCACTTTGGGAGGCTGAGGCGGGTGGATCACTTGAGCTCAGGAGTTCAAGACCTGTCTGGCCAACATGATGAAATTCCATCTCTACTAAGAAACACAAAAATTATCTGGGCATGGTGGATGGGCACCTGTAATCCCAGCTATTTGGGAGACTGAGGCCAGAGAATTGCTTGAACCCAGGAGAAGGAGGTTGTAGTGGGCTGAGATCTGTGCCACTACACTCCAGCTTGGGCGACAGAGTGAGACTGTCAAATAAATAAATAAATAAATAAATAAATAAATAAATAAATAAATTTAAAAGTTTATTAGATAAATGTCTGCCTATAGGATTAAGTCCAAACCCTTTAGTCTGACATTTAACATATTTCATAGTCTGGCTCCTACCTGCCTTTTCTAAATACTACATCTCCCATTTCTTTTTTCCACCTCTACACCTCATATAAGAACCCTAGGCCGGGCGCGGTGGCTCAAGCCTGTAATCCCAGCACTTTGGGAGGCCGAGACGGGCGGATCATGAGGTCAGGAGATCGAGACTATCCTGGCTAACACGGTGAAACCCCATCTCTACTAAAAAATACAAAAAAAAAACTAGCCGGGCGAAGTGGCGGGCGCCTGTGGTCCCAGCATCTCGGGAGGCTGAGGCAGGAGAATGGCGTAAACCCGGGAGGCGGAGCTTGCAGTGAGCTGAGATCCGGCCACTGCACTCCAGCCTGGGCGACAGAGCCAGACTCAGTCTCAAAAAAAAAAAAAAAAAAAAAAAATGAACCCTATATTTCAGGCACTCTGAACCTCTCATCCTTTCCTTTCTCTCTCTATTGTATCCTCACCTGGAAAGCCTATTCTCCTCTATGGTCTGACAAATCGTTAGTCACTCTTGAGACCTATTTACATCTTCTCTGCACAGGTTACACCTTATCTATTCCTGTATTTTGTTTGACACCACACTGTACTGTAATTAATAGGTAAATTTTCAGCCTCTTCTGTTCCTCAAAGGCAAGGATTTGCTTTTATTTATCTGCCTCGCCCAG
The DNA here is from genome assembly GCF_008728515.1 of Papio anubis. Lineage (NCBI taxonomy): Eukaryota > Metazoa > Chordata > Mammalia > Primates > Cercopithecidae > Papio > Papio anubis. The sequence continues at coordinate 88,087,268 of NC_044996.1, read as the reverse complement.
TGACTCCTACAGTACTTCTTCCATTGACTGACAAAGTCGGAGCTTAAGTAATTGTTTGTTGAACGGGTAGCTGGAAGTAACAAGGTTCTCCTCCCCACTCTCCTTTCCCCCAGCTTTTGCAGCATCTTCCTCCTCCCATCCTCCTCTTCCCCACCCCCGCCCCACCCTAATTTGAATGCCAAAGTTACTGGTCCCCAGGCAGCAGCTAGCACTTTCAACATCTCCGAAGCTACTTTCCCTGCAGGCTTTGTTTCCATCCCCAAGGCATAATTAGCAACTACTGCTAATCTTTTGCGGGTGAGTGGGTGCAAGGACCCCCGAAGGGGAGCGAATGGGTACGTCTCTCATCTCTCCAATGGCCTTCAGGAGTTTTTTTTCCCCATTTTCCCACACACGGGCCAGATGAATATCCCCATTCCTTTGCACTCTTCACAACCTTTGACATAATTATCTATAACAAATTGATTTAAAGTGCGGCTGCAGGAAGGGAAACAGGCATGTCTCGCTTGGCCTTCTGGGAGTTGTAGTCTTACAGGCCCCCGGGCTGCCTGGCTGGCCCTGAAGCTGTGGACTACAGCTCCCAGGCCTCTCCAAGCCCCTACCGCACAGGCTCAGAGCCCCAAGCCCGGAGGAGGTGGCTACATTGTGTCTATTGTATCCTTTGGCTGGTGTATTTGTACATCTCTCGGGACGTGAAATTGACAGTGAAAAGTATGGCAGATGAGCAAGAAATCATGTGCAAATTGGAAAGCATTAAAGAGATCAGGTAAGTGGCACGTTGTCCCCCTCAACCCCCCGCCCCCCTCCAACCAACCCTTCCTTGCAGGAGAGGGCTAATTATCTATTGTTGGGCTGCTTGTCTGGGGAGCTGGAAAGGGGCCCATTCACCACAGACTTGCAGGAGAGGTGAGGATGGGAGGGGCGCTGAGGAGAGTTGAGAGAGAGAGAGAGAGACCTCTTGCCAGATGTGGCTGAGAAAGCAAAGAGGAAGAAACACAGGGCTGGTCCCAAGACAGTTTTATTTTTCGAGGTGGGGGTCAGGACTCTGCATTCATGGTCACGTTTTTAAAAAGTACTTGTGTGCCCCAATGTGTCTTTGGCTCCTTGCTCTTTAGGAGTCGAGATTTTTTTCCAGTCTCTTGTTCAACTTGAGAACCTGGAGTTTGGGAAAGGCTTTTGAGAGCCAAGTTTAGCGCATCAGGGCTGGTGGCTGCTGCCAGGGGCTGCCAAGTGGGGGTTGCAGAGGAATCTCAGCGGGCGGAGCTGGGAGAATGGCGCGCGCTCGTTTTCCTTTCACTCACTCGCCACTTTCTTCCTTCCTATCCCGCGCTTGGGAGGGGGATGGGAGCAATGGGGATTGGGGACGCGGTCGCTGCGCTGATGGTGGGATCGCGACAGCTGCTCTGAGGAGCTGGAGGAGACAGGCAGGCTGGCAAAATGGGAGTTGCCGAAGTGGAGTCCGCCACCCGGTTGCTTCTGGAGCAGCTTTTGGCAAAGCGATGATATTGTCCTTGCTCAGAACACAATAGCGCCGGGCTGTGTGGGCTGGCACAAGGTCTGTCTTCACCTCCCCTTCTCAGCGTGAGCCCCTGCTTTGGCTTTTGCTCTCACTCTGAGAGTGGCCTGGATCAAGCTGTCTCCCTGGAGTGTTTTCTGAGAACCCAAGGTGGAAGATGTCAAGTGTGTCTCTTTAAGAAATAAGACTTTGGGCATGAGATTTAACCCTTAGAGTGCTGGATGAGACCTACACGTGGTGATTAGTGGTGGTAGGTAAAACACCTTGGTTTCTTCTTCCTCTTGGGGGGTTGCATCTCTCTTTCTACAGGAGAGGTAAAGGAAGGGAACTATCATTTATTGAGCCCCATCCCGCCCCTGTGTGCCAGGCCCTTTGACCTAATTTTGCTCATTCAGCAAGAGTCCTGTGAGCTTCCTACTCCTCCTTTACAGCTGGGGAAATAGAGGCCCAGAGAATTTGAGTGATTTTCCCACAGCCACCCAGCTTGAAAGTGCCACATTTTGTTGGTCTGCCTGCAAAGGTATTCCTTTTCCCACTATGTCCTAGGCAAAGTCTGGAAAGGAGAAAGGAATATGTTGCAATTTTTTTTTTTTTTTTTTTTTTGCAAAAGCGTCAGAAGTTAGCTAGAAAATGTGACACCTTGGTACAGTAGAATGCCAGCTGTCATAATAACAATGCAGCTAGTCAGAAGCTTAGGCTTGCAAATGGAGAGCCTAGACTTCCACTCTCACCAAGCTTCAAAGGAACCACCACCCCATGCCCAGAAAAGGACCAGTTGTGAGCAAGGACTTTAATCCCCAGTGAAAATAGACCTTTCCCAGTGAAGACCACATGGAGAACCATAACTTCTACCCTTACCAGTGGTAACTAGGAGTTTCTACCTCAACCAGCTAGGATGGAATCAGCATAGGCCCAGAGAAAAGGCCAAACTTGCACCTCTAACCAGCAGTAACAAACAGCCCCTCCCCAATCTGGATGTCAAGAGACAGTGGAGAAACTGGACTTCTGCCGTCCCTCTTCCATCCAGGAGAGTGTTAGAGAACTGCTAAAACAAAAGATTTAAATAAGATCCAGAGTATCCAACTTTTAATCAAAAAATCACTTTCCATACTAAGATATCCACTTGAATGAGAAAAGAAAATAAACAGATGCCAATACTGAGATGACACCCATGTTAGAATTATCTGATAAGGATCTTAAAGCACCTGTCATAAAAACATTTCAGTGAGCAGTTACAATACACTTGAAACAAGTGATAATGTAGAAAATCTCAGAAAATAAATAGAAAGTCTCAACAAAGAAATATAAAACATAAAGAAGAACAAAGTGACATTTTTAGAACTGAAAAATACAGTAACATAAAAACCCCAAAAAAAACCCAATGGATAGGTTCAACAGTAAGGTGGAGAAGACAGAGGGAAAAAAATAGCTTACAAATATAAAACAGTAGAAATCACTGTGGAACTATAACAAAAGCTTTAACATTTATGCCAACAGATTCCCCGGAGAAAGAGGGCAGGATTGGAAAACTATCGGGAAAAATAATGACTAAAAACTTGCCAAATTTGCAAAAGACATAAACATTTAGATTCAAGAAGAGGAGCAAACACCAACATAATCAACACAAAGAAATACACTCCAGGACACATTGTAATCAACCTCTGAAAAATGAAAGAAAAAGGAAACTTCTTCAAAGCAGCTGAAGAGAAACAATTCTACAAAGGAAAAAAAACTTTAGAATGACAGATTTATCATCAGAAACTGATGATGCCCTAGCATTTTTTAAATGCTGAAGGAAAAGAAGTGACAACCCAGAAATCTATGTCCAATAATAATATCCTTCAGTACTGAATGGATAATCAAGACATTCTCCAATGAAGAGATACTAAGGAAATTTAGATATACCCTAAAAAAAGATGATAGTAAGCTCTGAAAACAGAAAAGAAACAATAAACAGTAAGCAAAAACATGGTTAATACAGCAGACTTTCTCTTTCCTCTTGAAATTTCTTATGTTTGATAATTGAAGCTAAATTTATAATGTTATCTAATGTGGTCTCAGCATATGTAGAGGAAATATTTAACACATTTATATTGTAAACTGGGGAATGTAAAGAGATGTAAAGGGGAGGACATGCTTCTACACTTCATTCAAGCATGTAAAGTGGTGAAGTCAGAAGATTATTAAATAAGTTATGTATATATAATATATTACTGAGAGAAAACACTGAAAATGCTATACAAAGAAATGTACTCAAAACATTATAAATAAATCAATATGAATTTTTTAAAAATGCTCGTCACCCACAGGAAGGCAGGGCAAAGAAAATGGAGAAACTAAAATTACAGAGAACAGAAAACAAAAAATAAAAAGGCAGACATAGCCTTAATGTATCAATAATTATGTTCACAACAAATGGTCTAAATACCATGCAAACATTAATCAAAATAAAGCAGGAATGGCCATCTTAATATCAAATAATACAGACTTAAGAGCAAAGAAAATTCCTAGGGACAGAGATAGATATTACTTAATGAAAAATAAATGTGTGTGTTCCAAAAGGGACTTAAATTAACCTGCTTTTGACAATTTTACAGTAATATACAAAGGTTAAGCCACTTGGTTTAAGAATTTAAAGTGGAGAAAGTACTATAAACATATACTTCACGTTCACATATGGACAGGTAAACATGTATGGGACGTAGAAAGAAAGAAGGAGCAAAGAGTCAAAGAAACTGAAGAAAGGAACTAACATTTGTCAAGCACTTTTTAATTTCAAAGCTCCTGGCTCATTTACTCTTTAGTCTTCCCAAAGAAAATCTGGGATAGGAATTATTACCCCCATTTTATGAATAAGGGCATTGAGGATCAGATAGGTTAGGCAACCTTCCCATGGTTACACAGCTAGGAAAGAAAAAATAATATATCCTCCTATTCACATGGCATATGCATTTCAATGTTATTAACTGCCCTTACAAATGCTAATTATCTGATTAACCATTATTCATATTCACTGTGAATATGACCTATATGAAATGCCTCATCTTCTCCAAAACCTTCTCAAGTTCCCCAGTTAAAATGAATTGCAATACCGCTACCACAGTCTCCACAGGGAGATTTATTATAGCACTCAAGTTATCCCATCTAATGATGCAATTTTGAATTGATACGTATCTTCCTTTCTTCCTTCCTTCCTAACTGCTCTAATCCTAAATCTCCTGAAGTATAAGCATGGCAGCATATTTCTGTTAAAAAAAAATAATGTTTGCTGGACAGAAGCAGGAATGATGACGGCAGCATCATCTAATGACCTATTGAAGTCAAGCTAAGAGCCTTACACACATTCAGACACGAGCCCAGAAATGTACACATTAATACTCAGCACTCACACCAATGGCAGAATTTGCAGTGGGAAAAACATCAGAAGTGGATTCTCCCACCACAGAACATTTTCTGCTTCTAACTCTGAACACATGCCCACCCCTGTCTTTCAGCCCAATCCCAATCACACTCCCACATTATGTTCCCAACCTCAGCCCCCAAAACCCAAACTAATCTATTTTGCCCATGTTTTCCTTGGACTTTTAAATGGTGATGAAGGAGCATGTAGATAAGTGGAAGAAGAGAGACAAGAATGGAACAAAAGAAGGATGATAGAAAAAAGGGAAAGGGGGGATAACAGTAATAAAACAGAGACAGTGAGTACAGGCACCATTAAATGGACCAGAGCCCTACACCAGCTCCCCAAGTACATAACAATATTTCCTTAAAATGCACATGCCATCCATTCATGTGTATTGCATACACTCACACCCTGATGTACACATATCCATACACAAAGAGCTTTCCTCACTTGAAAAAAAGAAAAACCATTTTGGAAGGAGATGTTGTGTTAAGTAGATACTCTTAAATGAATGTTTCTTGACTGGGTCCTTCTTTTCTTTTTTTCTTTCTACACACTCTTTTGAGTAAATTCCTGTACTTCCATGGCTTCAAATATTATCTTCCAAATCTCCAACCTGTATACCCCACCTACATTCATGCTTTAGCCCACACATATGACAGCCTAGTGGGCTTGTCCGCCTGGAAGTTTCACAGATAACTCTCAGATTTATATCTACATCTCTTCCTACAGCAATCAAGCTCCTCCCCCTAAACCTTTGGTTTAATGCCACCATTTCCTGCACAGTTACCTCAGATGGCAATCTGAAAGTCAATGTTGACTCCTATTTCTCTTTAATGACTCACCTGCAATCACTTAGCAAATTCTACTATTTCTATCCTGAATATCTTACTCAATACCTGCCCCACTCTCCACCTCCCAGTTTACTGCTCCATTTCAAGCCTTCATTATAACTGGCATGGATATTTGTAATGCAGTATCCATTTCCATCTGAAGAATTACTTCCCTGTGTACAGTCTCTGCTGTATCTGCAATGTCATCCACATAGGAAGCTATGAGAACTACCTTCCTAAAGCATGGGTGTTATTTTATTTCTCAAACATCTTCACTAACTTTTCATTATGTATGACAATCTTTTTGAAAAATACAGGCTGCGTCCCATTATTACCTCATAAAAATAATTTGGTTGGTCCCTAGTAGCACTTTTAAAAAAACCTTTTTTAAACTAAAAAGGAAATTATCAACTTACATTGCATATGAAGAAGTAGGTATACTTTGGGGAAGGTTTTGTTTAGTTTTAAATATGTGTATGTGTGTATTGTGTCATGAGGTGAAATTCATTTCTCACTTACGTCATTTCTTACTGTGTCTCTGTTGAACACACATTTGCCTATCAGTGTTTCCATGGCATTCATGCTGCCTCCCCAGAAATCTGTCCCATAGCCACCATTCTGACCTTATCTGCTACTACTGCTTTTTATTCACCCTATCCTTTAGCCATATAGAAGTTCTAACTGTTTTATATATTTTCATTCCTCCAGACCTTTGCGTCTGCAGATTCCTCATTCTAGAATGCCACTCTCCCATTCCAAGCATCTAAGTCCTACTCATTTTTCAAGGAAGACCTATATGAAATGCCTCATCTTCTCCAAAACCTTCTCAAGTTCCCCAGTTAAAATGAATTACAATACCCCCACCACAGTCTCCACAGGGAGATTTATTATAGCACTCAAGTTATCCCATCTAATGATGCAATTTTGAATTCATATGTTCCTTCCTTCCTTCCTTCCTTCCTTCTTTCCTTCCTTCCTTCCTTCTTTCCTTCCTTCCTTCCTTCTTTCCTTCCTTCCTCTCACCCTCCCTCCCTTCCTCCCTTCCTCCCTTCCTCTCTTCCTCCCTTCTTCCCTTCTTCCCTTCCTTCCACCATTGCTGTGGCAGCCTCAGTAGGCTCCTCTGTTACCTGGCTTGGGGATTGACTCAGAACCAGTGCTTACTCAAGAGCAAGGCACAGGATAACTGGAACCTCTGGGACTTGTGGATGGGCAAGTTAAGCCAAACAATGCTGGCTGGAGGAGAGAGAGTGAAAAGTTATTGGCATTTGGTATTGAGATGTGAGAAAGTTTTCGGAATGAACTGTTATAAGAAACCTACTTTGCTGACAGTAGCTTTGTTTCCAGTTGAGCAAATAAATATTGCATGGAAGAATGCTTAGTGCTTAGGCAATATTCTCACCAGACTGGAGTAAGTAGGAAAAGCTAGCTCCTTTGTGTTCATTCAGTGGCATTTACTGAGCACCTGATCTGGGCCATAATCAGGGTTGGGCTATCCTGTGGTGGCCCATCACTTACAATAAATTAGACCCGTTGGAAGGATCTTCTAATCAAAGTCAATAGCTCTGATCTCTCCCTTGAGTTCCAGACTCACATATCTAACTGCCCATTTAACTTACACCCTTGCATGTATCACTAGCATCTCGAACAGGCCTTTAACTCCAGCCCCACCCCTAAACATTTTTCTTTCCCAGTCTTCCCCATCTCAGTAAATGCCTCACTATGCTGAAATCTGGAAGCCATTCTTTATTCCTCTTTTTATGTGACCCTCTCCATCCATACCATTAGCATAGTGGTTATTAAACTTGACCATGCAGGAGGCTCCACCTAAAGGGCTGTTAAATCATTGATTGCTGAGCCCCATTTCCAGGGTCTGTGATTCAGTAGATCTGGAGTGGGGCCTGAGAATTTACATTTCTAACAAGTTCCCAGGCAATGCTGCTGGTGGTGGTGCAGGGACTACATGTGGAGAACAACTGCATTAGTAAGACCTGGCCAGTTATACCTATACAATATAATCTGGAATTGTCCACTTCTTATCATCCCCTCAACTTATTAACAAATACTAGCACTTTTCCATCAATCTCCAGTAAACAGTATCTTTTCACTTAATTTTCCCATCTTCGAGGCCTATAGGTCCCAGCTGTTCTACCTTGCTTTTTGAGTAAGCACTGGGGCTGAGTAACCTCTGAAGCTGGATGACAGATGAGCCTGCCAAGTTTGTCCTGGCAATGGATGATCCATGGCCCTAGAACTTCTCCGTCTTTGCACCTGTCCTCTTCCATATTTGCCAGAAAGAAATCATTGAAAAGAAGGTATCCAGCTGAATGTTTTAGTCTTGGCTCAGGAGTCTCTCTGGAGAACCTGTGGCCTAGCAATCTGCTATGATTTGAATGTACCCCAAATGTCATATGTTGAAACATAATCCTACCATTTTGATGATATTAAGAGGAGAGACCTTTCGGGAAGTAATTAAGTCATGAAGCCTCTGCCATTAAGAATGGATTAGTGCCTTAGAAAATGACTTGGAGTGAGTTTAGACCCTTTTTTGTACTTCTGTGATTCCACCATATGAAGACAAAACATTCATTCCCTCCTGAAAATGCAGCAACAAGGTGCCATCTTGAAAGGAGAGACCAAGCCCCTCACCAGACACCAAATCTGTTGGCACATTGATCTTAAACTTCCTAGCCTTCAGACCTGTGAGAAATAAATTTCTGTTCTTTACAAATTACCCAGTCCATGGTATAGTGTTACAGAAGAACAGACAGACTAGGACAGGAGCTCAGGAATACTGGTCCAAAAGTTACCTAAGACTGTCATCCTGGTGACTGTGGAAACCCTAAAGTACCCTAAAAACCCTGTGGTTTTCCTGTGGTTCACTAGGCATACTAGCTGTGCTTTAACCTCTTGGAAGAATCTCATTAGGACATTTTTATATATAAAATTGCATCTTTAATGATCTGGATGCCTTCCTCACGTGTAGGGCCAAACATTCCACAGATTTCATATCACTGAATCATCCAACAATTCCATGCAAGGCTACACTGAGTCTTACTTTCCAGATAGAATTTCCAAGGTGCCAAAAGATTCCATGAAGTGCACTATTTCACCCTGAAAATTGGTGACTGAGCCAGGACAAGAATTCACCCTACTGGCCTGGTTTTTATGACTTTAAATCCATCATATGATGAAAATTCCTTGGTGTGATGGAAAGGTGATCAGATTTACAACACTGGATTTTCCACTTCCTGAATTTGTGTTCTTGGGCAAGTCACTTTACTTCTCTCAGCCTCAAATTCTTCATGTGTAAAAATGAAGCAAAACATACCTGCTGGTATGGTTCTTGTGAAGATTAAATTTTGATAGCATAAAAAGTGCCTAATACAGTTGCTGGAACATAGTAGGCACCACAAATATAATAGCTATTGTTATTAAATAAAGCTATTATTAAATAAAGCCTTTCTTAACAGACGGCTGCTTTCAGTTCCTGGCACTTATAGATTCTTAATAAATGTGAACCAAATGAATGAAATCCTTGCCACCCATGGTAATGCTTTTTCTTCTCTGAGGCTACTGATGCTATAATCACTCCGCTGGATTTACCACCTGTTTGCATTCAGTATGTTTTCATTCCAAATGTAATGATTGAGCCCCGCTTATGGCCAAAGCAGAATGATAGGTGACGTGGAGGTTAAAGAGAGAAATACGGTATAGTGCCACTGTCTAGAAAGCTCTCATGTATATACTCTGATTTCAAGTTGCTTCATGCATAAATCTGTACTTTTTAGAGGACTCAGAGAACCATGACTATGTGCCTTGTGCTAGTCCCTTTCCCATCCTGGACCTTTATTTATTCACCTCTGAAATAAAGAGGATAGATTTCATGGGTGACTTTGAAATAGCCCAGAGAATTCTAGGGAGGGTAATAAAGGGCCACTGTGATAGAGTCAGGTGATGGTTGAATTCGAGGACAGATTAATGACTCTGGGGGTCCCACTTCCACTTTAACCATAACAGTTATGATTTGTTCCATTTTCTATATTGGATCTCAATCAGTTATTTTATTTGAAGGAAAGGATCTTATCATTCATCCACAAGAACCAGCACACTTCTGGATAAATGGTGCTTGCTTAATATAATCTTTAAGTCTGCTTGATTGATGGAAGTTTGTAAAGAGTGAATTTGGTATTGTGAGTACATCTAAGCAGTGACTGGCATGACACTCAGTGCACATTAGAGAGAGGAAGGGCCTTTTATTTAGATTTAAGCTTAGCTCAAACTTCTCAATTGCTGGACAGAGAATGGAAGGCTGGGAATTAGATGCAAATCCTGAAGAGCATAGTAAAGACAATCTACCTCAAATGCAACAAATTATTTATTTATTTATTTATTTATTTATTTATTTATTTATTAAGCCAGTAAGCTCCTTATAGGAAACATCCATTTCAAGTGTACAATTCAGCATGTTTTAATGAATTTAAAGAGTTGTGCAATCATCACCATAATATTTTAGAAAATTTCCGTCATTCCAAAATGGGCTCTTTGTTCAGTTTCAATTGATCTTTGTTCTTATTCACAGCCCCAGGAAACCTGTAATATATTTTCTGTCTATATCGAGTGGCTTTTTCTTGATGCTGCATATAAATTGTTATACAAATGTGGCCTTTTGGGTCTGCCTTCAGTCACTTAGTTTATTGTTTTTGAGATTCATTCACATTGCAACATGTAACAGTATTTCATTCCTTCTTGTTGACAAATAGTATCCCATTGCATGGATATCCCACATTTTGGGTGTTCAATCACATGTTAAGGAGCATTTCAGTTATTTCTACCATTTTGGCTCTTATGAATAATGCTGCTCTGCACATTTGTATACAAGTCTTTGTGTGGAAAAATGTTTTCATTTTTACTGCTTAGATTCTCAGGAGTGAGATTTCTGTTTCATATTGTAAGTATATGTATAACTTTTTAAGATACAAGTGTTTTTGAAAGTGGATGTCCTAGTTTCCATCCCAAGAGGGAGTGTATGAGGGTCCCAGTTTCTCTACAAACTTTTTGTTCATTTTTCAGTTGGGTTGTTTGGTTACTGATTGTAAGTTTTGAGTATTCTTTAAATTTTCTGTAAACACATTTTGACCAGGAACTTGATTTGCAAACATGTTCTCCCAGTCTGGGACTTATCTTTTCATTGTCTTAACAGTGTCTTTTGAATTACAGACTTGTATATATATGTGTGTGTGTGTGTGTGTGTGTGTGTGTGTGTGTGTGTGTGTGTATACCCAGGCTAGAGTTGAGCAGTGCCATCACGGCTCACTGAAGCCTTGACTTCCTGGGCTCCAGAAGTTCTCCCACTTCAGCTTCCCCAGTAACTGGACTACAGGCTTGTGCCACCATGCCTGGCTAATTTTTCTTAAATATTTTGTAGAGACAGGGTCTCACTATGTTGCCCAGGCTGGTCATGAACTCCTGGGGTCAAGTGATCCTCCTGCCATGGCTTCCTAAAGTGTTGTGATTATAGGTGTGAGACACCGCACTCGGCCAGAAAATTTTGATGTTGATGAAGAAATCCAATTTATCAGTATGTTTTATGGATTGTGAGTTCTTGTGCCATTTAGGAGAAATCTTTGCCTAAGTCATGTTCACAAAGATTTTCTCCTATATTTTCTTCCAGAACTTTTATTTTTAGGTTTCATGTTTAGGTCTGTGATCCATTTTCACTTAAATGTTTTGTGTGGTGCAAGGTATGGGTTAAGGATTTTCTTTTGCATTTGGATGTTCAGTTGTTTCACTATCATTTGTTTGAAAGACTTGTCCTTATATCTGCGGGTTTATTTCTGACCTATCTGTGTCATTTCTTTATTTGTGTATCTTTATGCCAATAGTTTGCTGATTTGATTACAAAGTCTTTTTAATAATTATGGAAATCAGGTCATGTAAGTTCTCTAACTTCATTATTCTTCCTCAGAAATAATTTTTTTTTTTTTTTTTTTTTTTTTTTTTTTTTTTTTTTGAGACGGAGTCTCCCTCTGTCACCCAGGCTGGAGTGCAGTGGCCGGATCTCTGCTCACTGCAAGCTCCGCCTCCCGGGTTTACGCCATTCTCCTGGCTCAGCCTCCCGAGTAGCTGGGACTACAGGCGCTCGCCACCTCGCCCGGCTAGTTTTTTGTACTTTTTAGTAGAGACGGGGTTTCACCGTGTTAGCCAGGATGGTCTCGATCTCCTGACCTTGTGATCCGCCCGTCTCGGCCTCCCAAAGTGCTAGGATTACAGGCTTGAGCCACCGCGCCCGGCCCCTCAGAAATAATTTTGGCTATTCTAGGCACTTTGAATTTCTATGAGTTTTAGATTCCCCTTGTCAATTTCTATCAAAAACCATACTGGGATTTTAATAGGATTTTGTTGGATCTATAGATTAGTTTGTTAGATTTCACCAGTGTGAAATGAAATAATGTCCTATTTCTGTTCTAGGATGTAATCCAAGATACAAGATTGCATTTTTATGATTCCATTTAACTTATTTTATGACTTGTTAGCTATAATGCTGTTTTATTATTTCAGTGACTGCTTTAGAGTTTATAATATACATCCTTAACTTATCACAACCTACCTTCAATTGAGCTCATAATACTGCACATATAATGTAAGAAGCATACAACACTATATTTCTCCCTTTCTGGCCTCTGTACTATTGCATTTTTGTACTTTTTGGTTTAAACTGTTGATTATATTTTTAAGTAACTTAATTAAGGAAGAAAATAATCATGATATTTTTCTATGTAGTTACCATTTTCAGTGCTCTGTATTCCTTTGTTTTGATACATTTCCCTCTGCTATCATTTTCCTTTTGCTTGAAGGACTCCCTTTAACATTTATGGTAGTGCAGGTTTGTTGATGATATAGCATTTTATCTTTCCTTGTGTGAAAAGTTCTCATTTTACTTTTGTTTTCAAAGTTGTTTTCCCTGGGTAAATAATTCTTTATTGGCATGGATTTTGTCAGTACTTTAAAAGTGATACACCACTGTCATCTTGCTTCCATCATTCTTTGATACTCTTTGTGTAATGTGTCCTTTTTTTCTGACTGCTTTACTGGTTTTGAGCAATTTGATTATGATATAGCTTGGTGTCACGTTCTTTATGGATTTTATGCTTGGAGTTTGATGAATCTATTGGATCAGTGAGTGTATAGCTTTAATCAAATTTGAAAGAGTTTTGGCCATTTATTCTTCAAATATTTTTATCTTCCTCTTTCTTCTTGGTCTTCAGTTATCTGTATTTTTAATTTAATTTAATTTAATGTAATTTAATTTTACTGTGGTAAGAACACAGAACTTGAGATCTACCCTCAACAAATTTTTATATTTATAATACAGTATTGTTAAATAGAAGCATAATGTTGTACTGCAGATCTCTTGCAGTTATCATCTTGCACACCTGAAACTTTATACATATTGAATAGCAGCTCTACGTTTCCCCCTCCTTCAATTCCTGGCAACTGCCATTCTACTCTCTGCTTCTATGAATTTAACTACTTTAAATACCTCATATAAGTGGAATCATGCAGTATTTCTCCTTCTGTGATTAGCTTATTTCACTTAGGATTATGTCCATGTTATCTCATTTTGTAGGACTTCCTTCTTTTTAATGCTTAATAATATTCCATTGCATAAATATACTACATTGTTAATTCATTTATTTAGGTTGTTTTCATATCTTGGCTATTGTAAATAATGCTGTGATAAACATGGAAGTGTAGATATCTCTTTGAGATCCTGATTTCAATTCTTTTGGACAAATACCTAGAATTAGGAGTGTTGGATCATATGGTAGTTGTATTTTATTTTTTCGAGTAACATTCATACTATTTTCCATAGTGGCTGTACTATTTTGCATTCCCACCAACAATGAACATGGGCTTCAATTTCTTGTCATTTTTGGCAATATACTTTTTAAAAAAATAATACCTATACTAGCCAGTGCAAGGTGGTATTTCATTATAGTTTTAATTTATATTTCCCTGATGATAAGCAACATTGAACATCTCTTTTTATACCTGTTGGCCATTTTTGTGTTCTTTGGAATAATGTTTATGGAACTCCTTTGCCCAATGTTCAATCGGGTTAATAGTTTTTGTGCTATTGATTTGTAGGATTTTCTTATATTTTATACAAATTTATCCATTATCAGATATATGATTTGCAAATATTTCATCCTTTATGCAGGTTGCCATTTTACTCTGTTTGTTGTTTTCTTTGCTGTGCAGAAACATTTTAATTTGATGTGATCCTACTTGGTCATTGTTGCTTTTGTTGCCTGTGCTTTTGGTGTCATATCCATTAAATCACTGCCACAAGGAAAGTCTTGAAGCTTTTCTCTTATGGCTTCTTGTAGGAGTTTTATAGTTTCAGAAGTTATATTCAGTGTTTAATACATTTGTAGTTAATTTCTGTGTATGGTATAAGGTAAGGGTCCAATTTTGTACGTTTGCATGTGGACATAGTTTTTCCCATAGCATTTATTGAAAGGACTTTCATTTCTTGCATTGTGTATTCTTGTAAACTTTGTCAAAGGTCAAGTGACTGTATGTGAGTGGATTCATTTCTGGGCTATGTTTTCCCATGGCCTCTATGTCTGTTTTTATGGCAGTACCATACTGTTTTAATTACTGCAGCTTTGTAATATATTATAAAATCAGGGAATAAGATTATTCTGGCTATTTGGAATTTACATGAATGTTAAAAAAAATACCATTGGTATTTTTATAAGGATTGTATTGAATCTGTAGATTGCCTTGAGTGGTATGGTTAAGTCTTCCAATCCATGAACATGGATGTCTTCCCATATGTTTGTGTCTACCTTAATTTCTTTCATCAATATGTTATAGTTTCATTTATTGCTAAGTATTTTGTTCTTTTTAGTGCTATCATAAGTGGGATTGTGTCTGAATTTCCTTTTCAGATAGTTTGTTGATAATGTGCAGAAACACAACTGATTTTGTATGTTGATTTTGCATCTTGTAACTTTACTAAATTCATTTATTAGTTCTAACAGTCTTTTTGGAATTTTTTGGGTTTTCTACAAATAAGATTATGTCAACTGAAAACAGCAATAATCTTATCATTTCCATCTCAATTTTGGTGACTTTTATTTCATTTTCTTGTCTAATTGCTCTGGTTAGGTCTCTAGGATCTATGTTGAATAGAAATGGCAAGAGTGGACATCCTTGTCTTTTTGCTGATCTTTTAGTGTTTTACCATTAAGTATGACTTAGCTGTGGGCTTTTCATATATGGCTTTTATTATGTTGAGGTAATTTCCTTCTATTTTTAATTGTTGAGAGTTTCTATCAGGACAGAATGTTGAATTTTGTCAAAGGCTTTTTCTGCATTTCTTGAGATGATCATGTGACTGTTATCTTTCATTCTGTTGATGTGATATAGTACATTAATTGATTTTTGCCTGCTGATCTATCCTCACGTGATAGGGACAAATTCCACTCGCCGTGTCGTATGATACTTTTAATGTGCTGTTAAATCAGTTTGCTAGTCTTTTGTTGAGGATTTTTACATGCATATTCATCAGAGATAGTGTCCTCTAGTTTTCTTTTCTTGCAGTATCTTCATCTAGCTTTATTATTAGGGTAGTGCTAGGCTCATAAAATGAGTTTGGAAGTGTCGCCTCTTCACTTTTTTGGAAAAGCTTGGAAAGGATTGGCATTAACTCTTCTTTAAGTGTCTGTCAGAAGTCACCATTGAAGCCAGCTGGTCCTGGCCTTTTCTTTGTTGGGAAGTTTTTAATTACTGTTTCAATCTCCTTACTAACTACAGGTCTACTCAGATTTTCTATTTATTCAGGACTCAGTCTTGCCAGATTGTATGTTTCTAGGAATTTAGCCATTTTTTATGTTATCCAATTTGTTGATATGTGATTCTTCATAGTAGTCTCTTATGATCCTTTCTACTTCCTTGGCATCAGTTGTAGTGTGTCATCTTTCATCTCTGATTTCAATTAGTTGATTCTTTTCTATTTTCTCTTAGTCTAGCTAAAGATTTGTGAATTTTTTTTAATTTAAAAAACCCCTCTTAGTTGAATTTTTTAAAATTGATTCTTTATTTCGCTTATTTCTGCTCTCTCTTCATTATTTCCTTCAAAACTGACCAATAAATCACATGGTTAATAGAATTATTAGCTAATGACTTTAAAAGTTATTATGAGTACATTTAATATGTTCAAAAAGCTTGAGGAAAAACTGACCAAGTAGAGACATGGTAAAGATAAAAAAGATTCAAATAAAAAGTCTATAGATGAAAACTATTATGTCTAAGATTTAAAAATTTCTTAGTTTAGAAAAAGAGGGAGAAAAGATTAGTGAACTTCCAGAAATAGTAATAGACATTATCCCAAACAAAATACATAGAGTTAAAGATTTTTAAAAATAAACTGTAAGAGCAAATTATGGGACAACTTCATTTGGCTAAAAATACAGGTAACTGTCATTAAAAAACAAAGAAGATCATTATATAATGATAAAACATCAATTCACCAGAAATATATAGCAATTATAAATATATATACACCCAATATCAGAACACTGAAATATATAAGGAAACATTGACAAACTGATGGTAGAAATAGACAGAAAAACAATAATAGTAAGAGACTTCAATACCTCACTTTTAATAATGAATGTAACAGTCAGACAGAAAATCAATAAAAAACAGCAGGCTTGAGTAACACTACAGACCAAATGGACCTTACAGACATATAAAACATTAAACCCAAGAGCAACAGAATAGATGCTCTTCCTGACTGTGCACAGAACATTCTCCAGGATAGAACACATTAGGACAATGAGCACATCTTTTTTTTTTTTTTTTTTTTTTTTTTTTTGACAAAGCAAAATTTAATTAGAAAAAAATAAATTTTGTGTCATTCCCTAAATGAAGAATAGTCTATGTAATGTACACAGTATACATTATTAATTGCCCATGTGGGGATGAAATTAATTCTATTTGGAAAGTTATTTTTCCTCTTAAGTCAGCAGAAAGTATAATTATGCACATTTTGAATAAAGGTATATATTTTTTATTCATGCCCATAGTGTGTTAGAAATGATGAAATATTAACATATGAGGAAGAAGGGTAACAGCATGCAAAAATAGATAAAAGTATTCAAAATGCCTTGTTTGAATAAGCAACCATTTATGAACAGTATGAATGTAGACTTTTATGCAGAGACTGAAGAAGTACCGCAGAGGAGGCTGTAGCCGAACCTTGGTCATGAGTATGAATAACCTGACTGATGAGGTAAAAGGGTTGTTTTTTAGAAACAGACAAAATATGGAGGGAGATATGAATGAGAGATTTCTCAGTACTAACTTATTTATTTCCCATTTTCTGAGCATGTCTTGTATTTTCTTACCTCTGCACCCTTACTGGACACAATCCTGTATGCCTCTGATGCTCGCCTATTGTCTCAGAGATTTCCGATGTGGAAATTCTATGCAGACATTAAACTCAAGCTTAAATGCCGCATTCCCCACAGAGATTTTCTAATCCCTCAAGCTCTGACCCCTACCATCTCTAAACTCTTTTAACAGTTTATAAAACACCCCATGTTAATTAGTCATTGCTCTACACTAGGAAAGACCTTTATATATATACATTAGTTCATAGAATTTTTGCCAAAAACTTTATAAGTCCATTATTTTCTTTTTAAATATGGTGAAATAGGCTTAGCAAAGTTAATAACCTGTTGTAAGTTGCTTAGCAAGGGGAGGATTTGGATTCCAACCAAGCTCTATTTTATTTTTATTTTATTTTATTTTATTTTATTTTATTTCATTTTATTTCATTTGCATTGCATTCTCTTTCTGGTAACAATTTTCCATGACTTCTATATTTCTTTAGCAAGTAACACTTTGGGTTGCAAGCAATAGAAATCTTTCATAAACTAAATTAACCATTCATGAGGACATTTTAATAATAACATGCAGTTATATCCCAGAACTTAAGCACGAGCAGGGCAATGGACTATCACAAAGGAGTGGCATCCAAAGTTGACCAATCACAAGGAGGATTGAGAATTCTCCATCTGGGATTGGTTCCTTGCATCTCTTCTACCCCTGCCACAATGTGGTATGAGTAGGATAGACCTTAATTCCAGGTTCAGGATGTATCCTGTTGGTCTAAGTCACCCAGGATTTTCTCAATCCTAGGTAGTAGACAATCAATGTTTGGCCTTCTCTGGCTACAGGAATGATACACATCTTAACAAATGTAAGAAGATCAAAATCCTACCAAGTATCTTTTCTGACTACAGTGAAATTCAACAGTAGAAGGAAAACTGGAAAATTCACAAATATCCATCTTAAGGGTTATATTTTTCCTGCCTATTTCTACATCTGGTAATAGTAAAGTGTGAATGGATGCCAGAAATAGTGAATTTTATCTTGTTGGTTGCTGCATGTATTTGTATTCCTATACTTAGTATCAGTTTTATCCCTGTAAGTCTTACTGTTAAGCATAGTTAAGTGGAACCAAAGTAGTGTTTTGTCTAGAAGTCATTTCCCCAGTGCTATTACAAAACCCTTCTTTGTACTTTAATGCTTTATGAATTGTGAAGTTCTTCTACCTTGGCTGTTGGAAATAGTGACTCTTCCCAGGTCCATGTAGGCTCTGATCACTGTCCCCTTTGGGTGGTTATTTTCCTGGCCTTATGTAGTTTTCTCATACACATGTGCTGATCAGTATTTAACTGAATAACTGGTGGGTGTGGATCTTCTGAAAATTGAGATAATCCTTTTTTTCATTAAAAAAAAATAAAAACAGTGCTATTGCAATAGAGTTCTCTTTCTACATAGGTCTACACTCTCCAAAACCCTTTTCTGAAAATTTTTGATACCTTGGCTTCCCTAGAGTCATGGCTCCATTTTTTTCAATTGAAGGAAACTAGCAGGCTCTGACTGAGTTTCCCTTCCCTGCAGCCTAGAATATTTATCTAGGCATGAAGATATGGCCATCTTAGGGCTCATCTAAGCCTTTCCATCTTTTAGAGATCGCTGACCTTACTTGCCTGAAGTCCAGTGACTTAAGTGCTATTTTTTCCTATATTTTGTCAGTTTTTTCTGTTTTTAGTTATGCCTGGGAGGGTAAATCTGATCCCTGTTACTCTATCTTGACTAGAAGTGAAAGTCAAGGTTATTTCTCAAATATGGTTTCAAAAGATCAGATTTTGTCATTTAAGACACATATTTTACATTAAAAAATCTAAAGTCAGGGTGTGTCTTAAAATCCATTGGTGTTTTAATCATGCTTAAACATGTGACTGCTGTTGGCCAGGATGCAGCTGTGGGGTTGTTGTCAATATCTGAGCACATGTGAACTTTGCCATGACTATTCATATTGTCTTCTCTTAAACTGAGTTATGTCCATGGTTGCCAACATGTACTGTCCATAGTTGCCACCATGTATTTAGGTTAATTGTCATTTAAAATGTCCTCAACAAGATTTCACCATGATTCTCCATGAAAACAGAAAACTATTTTGTATGAAGAAGAACTCAGACCAGAAAACTCTGATAAAAATAATCTCTTGAATAAGTCTACATTAGGTCTTTCAATTTGTATAAAATGTAAATTTTGAATTATAAGAAAACAATTTGTTATAATGTAATTGGTAGCATTTTTTCTTAGTAGCATACAAAATAATGTGTACCTTACATTCAAAGGCATCCTAGATTCAATTAAATAAAATAACTGATTAGCCAGGATGTTAATAATGCTAATCCAAGAAAGTCCTAAAATAACAGTGTTTAAAACAAGACAGTTTTAATTATCTCTCACATTATTGATCTGGGAACAAGGTATTTGTGGTTTGTGGTGGTGTTTGATGTTGGGGACCTAGGCTATTTTTATATTGTTGCTTCACTGTATACAGGGTATTGCCCTCATCTATATGATTCAAGATTGCCCACTGTTGTGTACAGATTTTATCCAATAGGAAAATAGCAATGGGAATGGCTCTTCCATTTATAGTCACAATCCAGAAGTTGTAGAAATCATTTCTGCTTCCATAAAATTAGCCAGAAAGCTGTCATATGGTCACAAATAGTTGCAAAAGGTATGGGGTAATATGGTCCTTATTCCAGAAATCTACATGCCCAACTGAAAATCAGAGGGTCTATTACTATAGAAAGAGGGGAGAATGAATTTGGGGAGACAGGAAGTATTGTGTTGTTTAAGAGAGAAATGAGATCAGCTCAGGGTATATTCTCCTACAGATCTCCAATTGGGTGCCACCCCCAGCACCTTCTTAATTCTCCAGCTTTCTGAATGCAAACACAGATACAAGAGCCCTTATGAACTGCTGGTAAGACTGTGAACTGTTATAGCCATCCTGCTGAGCAAATTGGCACTACTTAGTCAAAATAAAAATGCACATTACCTGGGCCCCTGAAATCCCACTCCTGGGATAAATCACCACCCCCCACCACCACCAAAAAAAAGAAATTACTGAGATGGGTACAAGGCTATTCATTTAAATGTTGTTTTGGAGGTGGGGAGATGGAAGCAAAGTGGGAATCTGTCCCTGGAAGAGTCACCAGATAAAATGTGGTTGATAGCCATATATAGAAGCAAGGAATTCTGGATATTAACTTGAGATTGCTGTGTGAAAACCATATTTTGGAAATTGGCCAATATAACAATTTATATATACGCATATATGTACATAAATATATGCACACACATAGATATACACACACATACACATATACAGGCATGTGCTGTATAATGATGTTTCAGTGAACAATGGACCACATATACCATAGTGTGGTCCCTGAAGATTACAATGGAGCTGAAAAGCTCCTATCACCTAGTGACGTACCCACTGTAACATCATAGTGCAATGTATTACGTTTGTGATGATACTGCACTGCCAGTCATATAAAAGTCTAGCATATAAAATTATCTACAGTGCATGATACTGGAAAATGATAACAAATGACTATGTTACTTGCTTATGCATTTACTATACTATATTTTTTATCATTATTTTAGAGTGTACTCCTCTTACTTATTAAAAAAAATAATAACTGTAAAACAGGTTCCGGCAGGACTTTTAGGAGGTATTCCAGAAGAAGGCATTGTTTTCATAGTGGATGATAGCTCCATGCCTGTTACTGCCCTTGAAGACTTTCCAGTGGGACAAGATGTAGAGTTGGGAGACAGTGATATTGACAATTCTAACCCTGTGTAGGCCTAGGCTAATATGTGTGTTTCTGTCTTTATTTTTATTATTTTTTTTTATTTTTGAAACCTGGTGTCACTCTCTCACCCGAGCTGGAGTGCAGGGGCACAATCATGGCTCACTGCAGTCTCGACATCCCAGGCTCAAACGACCCTTCCACCTCAGCCTCCCAAGTAGCTAGGACCACAGGCATGCACTACCACACCTGGCTAATTTATATATATATATATTTTTTTATAGAGACGGGATCTTCCTATGTTGCCTAGGCTGGTCTCGAACTCCTGGCCTCAAGCAATCCTCCTGCCTTGGCCTGCCAAAATGCTGGGGTTACACACTTGAGCCGCTGTGCCCAGCCTGTATCTTTATGTTTAACCAAAATGTCCAAAAAGTAAAAATAAATAAATAAATACAAACATAGAAAAAACGCTTATGAAATAAGGATATAAAGAAATAAAATATTTTTGTACACCTATACAGTATGTTTTTGTGTCAAGCTAAATGTTATTGCAAAGAGTTGTTAAAAGAAAAACTTCAGCCAAATTAAATTTAAAGGAATTTAGTTGAGCTATGAATGATTCATGAATTGGGCAGCCCTTAGAATTACTGCAGCTGCAGAGAGACTCCAGTACAGCCATGTGGTGGAAGAAGATTTATAGACAAAAAAAGGGAAGTGACATACAGAAATCGGAAGTGAGGTACGGAAACAACTGGATTGGTTACAACTCAGCGCTTGCACTATTTGAACACAGTTGGAACCCTCAGCAGTGTATGAGTGGTTGAACTATGGCTGCTAGGACTGGCCAAGACTCAGCTATTGTTATAGGCACATACTCCTAAGTTATGTTTTCAATCTTGTCTACCTATTAAGTTAGGTTATGCTTTGTCCTCAAGGACTCAAATGTAGAAGTAGAGACCTTCTCAGGCCATATTTAGTTTGCTTTAACAATTCCTCCCTTTTGGCTACTTTCTCAATTTTGAGATGTTGACCAAAACTTTAGTCATTGATGTCACTATCACCATTGTAAATGTACTTATTTGGTCTTGAAACCCACTGGAAAACAGTAGAACAGTGGGTTTTACAAGGTGGGAACAAGGACGGAGTAGACGGTACCTCCTTATGCTGGAACATCCTGTTTGCAGGAGAAAAATAAAATCTGGTCTGTTCTAGGATCTATGTGTTTCCTTAAAATCTTAATTTGATTATGTCACATTTAGCATGAGCGACTCCATGTTTGTTTGGTTTGATCTGTTAGGGCCTAATGCAAGAGCTCAGTCCAAAACAATGGCCTCCCGTAATTTTGTTTAAAAATTCCCCTTTTTGGGTCAGGTTCTCACTTAGGTGAGAGTGTGACCAAAACCTAGGGCCTTAGTGCCACTCTCAGTTAACATCATTTTGGGTTTCTGGTCTCAGCATGTAATTCATAAGTTTCCATATCTTCATGGTCGCATATATTTTTCAGCTCTTGTTCATCCCAGTTGAAGAGAGACCATTTGATATTCTATAGATGGCTGCATGCAAACATTTAAAACTTTTGAGAGAATGCAGCACACAAGGGAGACTACTATTATGACTATTGGGAGGATAACACCAACAGTTTGTAGTATGCTCCTTACACAGGGTTCCCGTAAATCAAACTACCTAAAATTAAATAGATTAAAGAATGGGCTAGATAGAATCTACTCACTTAGCTAAGTAGTCTTTCCATTATTCCCCTACAACTGAATTTTTATCATCTACATTTGATGTATTTATCCATAGGCGACAAGTGCCAGCAGCTGCACAGATACTTTTCCATTGAGCCAATTCTATTATTTAGCATAACTTTCATAAGAGAATTTAGTCTGTTGTGTAACCATAGCCTTTACAGTAAAATCTGCTATAGAGCCTATCAGGAGGGATACATTTTTAATCATTGCTTCTTTTACTCCAAACCATGGAAAAAAAGATCTAACAAATGATGCCCTCTAGAAGAGTGAAGGCCTCCTCATAATGTTCGCTTTAACCCATGATGTGGGTTAAGAGGAGTGAACCAATGTTCTCTTTCTGATTGATTATGAGGCAACATGTGTACCGTTAAAGCTTCTTATCTACATTGAGCCTTCATCTTTTATCTATCGAAGTATAAGGTTGTCCATGTATAAGGCTGGCTGCAAAATCCTTCACAAGTAAAAGTATAACCCATAAGTGCACACAATAGACCCTCTTTTCACTTCTATTGTTCATAGAGGCATAAGCAAGGAAAAAAAATAGTTAGACAAGAATCTCTTGATACTAGAGAAGTCTTGACCTGTGATCTTGGGAAAAGCTATTCACATCAGAGATGCCATCTTCTTCTGGAGAGAAACTTCCCTGGTTAGCTTTACTTTAAGGGCTCCACTGGGTGTACAGTTCCAAGAGTGTGGAGAGACCCTTCTCAGTTGTGAGATTATGAATCTAAAATTCAAGGTCTTGAAGTTTTGTTGTAGTGTGGATGGCAAATACAGCCTTTCTGTGATGTTCTCAGAAGATCCAACTTTTGGGTTCTAGATTGTGAAGGGATTGATTGTCCTCAGTCAGTGATCCATAAAAACTTTCTTTACCTGGTGAAAATACTCTGTAGCATAATAATCTACTGTTATAACAGCAACGCTCTTGCACGGGAAAACTTTTTTACAACCAGAAAACATGCATTGAAAATGATAGTTGAATGAAATTCCTATATAAAATGTTTAAATGGCCCATCAGCTAACCAAATGCACCTGAAGCTTTGATTGTTTTCCCAGGAATATGGGTGTGACAAACCAAATATTGGTCATAAAGTATTTTAGGAATTTAGGAGACACCACATTAATACATAATTAATTTGGATCATTTTATCTTTTCCATGATGAGTCATGGAATACAGAACCTTTAATAACAAAAGCTTTAAGGACTCAGGGAGGACAAAGTGGCTGTCCTGCTTCTCCATGAGTCCATGCTTAATTAACATTAGACTTATGTTTTCTTGAATACCAGTTGTTTCTCCAAATTAGGTACATAGCACTGATAATTGGTGGGTTATCATAGGTAATTTGACTTAGACCATGGAGTTTATTCAAATTGTATACCTAAACAATTTCAGTATTGGCTGATTTAGCATTCAAATCTGGCAGAGTATTTTCTTGTTATTCAATCAATTTTTATTCTACTTGGGTTAGCAGTTTTATAAACCAGTCAGTCTTTTCATTAAAGTTTCAGGAATTCTTATCCAGTCCAAATGATATGATTTTAAAGTTATTAGAAACCTGTATTCAAGAGTGATTTTCAGGGTCCTTCCCATCTTTTCATGAACCTACTAAAACACACCATATTCTAGGATTTTGCATGCTTGTGAAGTTTTTCAGAAAGAGCATCAGTATTAAGCAATTAACTGTAGAAATGACTTCAAATGGTTATAGTTAAAAACACAATTGAAAGAAAAATTTGATTATTTCTGTGGTCTACAATAACTTAACATAATAACCATAATAATGATGAATAGCATACACTCAGATATACTAAAAATTTTGAAATCCCATACAATTTTGGAACATATATTAATATCGTTCACTAAAATATAACCTGAAGAAAGTTAATTTTTTTGACAGTGCTTCCCATGTAACTTTATATGTCAAATAATTCTGTTTACCTTTCCTTTGGGTGCTTAAGGGGCCCTCTGGAGCCTTCCAAAGCTAGAGGTCATGAAATATAATTTTGAAGCTGAAATTTGATTTTGGGAAGCCTATCAAATATGGTAAAGATTTAAAACAGTTTGATATGATGAAATAGAATTCTAGGTACTGTAAGTCATTCATTTAGCCAAAATGATGACTCAAAAAATTTAAAAAGGTGAAAACCATTACTCATTAATAGGCAGAAAACTTAGCTTTCCAAACAGTCTGTCTCTTGTCTTTCCCTTCTTTTTTGGTAGTTTATTCAGAAGGCAAACAAAAATCTTTTATTATCATTTACTATTACATGAAAGTCTTGTTCAAGAGAGAAAGCAAAATTTCACCCTGGCATTAGGGTACCATGAATGTTAACCCTAATTCTTAAGAAATCTTACAGACAAATTGATTCAATCTTAATCATTAGTATCATAAGGTGAGATTCCCACAAACCTTTTATTACCCTTTACAAATTTTTGTTGAAGAGCAGATTAGTGCTCTAAGAAGACCCTGTTGTGCTTTTATTTCAATGTTCAATTTTATGGAAAAAAACAAATAATAATACCTCTTTAAATTTAGTCAATATGTTTACATACAAAATTTGTTTTACAATATTAATTTTTACAAACCTTTTACAGCTTGGTCAAACGTTTACCTTTATCTTATCTAATTTAAAACAATCCTTTAGCCCTCTAATCTAGGCAAACATTTACATTCCCATGCCTTATTATAATCTTTTACCAAAAATACTTTACTGTCTTCATATACCTTGCAAATAAAACTGTTTTTTCAGTAGTCTCAAATACATGTTATAATGGTAACTCTCCAGAATTTTTATTTTTGGTAAAAAAACCTGGCAAGTAAGTAATTTTAATTATGTAGTAGGTTTGGATACTAGGAAATCAGACAGAAGTACAGATAAGGTGTGACTCTTTCATCATTTCTGTTAGACTTCGCTGCTTCCCGGGTTAACATTTATGCATGTGTAAGCCAGCGGAACTCAGTTCTTCAGAAATTAAGAATTCAATTTGTACCTAAAATATTGACTTTGCTCTCAGGTTCCCTTGATGAACTTAGCCAGTGACTTTTCCTACCTAGGTGTGCACAAAAAAAAAGTGAAACAAAGGGGTAGAACACAAAAATCCTCATGAATATGTAGAAGCCAATTTTTTCAGTTTCTACAATATTGCCATTTACTGCCAGTTTTTTTCTGACCCAGTCAGGTGTAAAAGTCCTCTAACTGGATCCAAACCAGTTAATCACTGGAACAAATCCAGTCCTGGACCAAGTCCAGTTTCTGTAGTGACTTACAAACCAAGTTTGGATGAGAAATTCACCCAAAGAAACTCAAAGAGCTCAAAACACAAATTCATGAAGCTCTGAAACCCAAGAGAGAACATAACCAAGATCTCCAGCTCCTCTGAGAGATCAAACGACACAAATAGGTCCTTGCATGTACCTTGCTTGTTCACTCAGTGATCCTGGGAGTCGTTAGAAGTTCTACTTCAGATCCCACTTCTGACACCATCTGTTAAAAGAAAAAATTCAGCCAAAGTAAATTTAAAGGAGTTTAACTGAACAATGAATCAGATAGCAATCAGAATCATAGAAGATTCAGGGAGGCCAGCACAGCCACTTCGTGGAAGAAGATTTATAAACAAAAAAAAGGGAAGTGACACACAAAAACTGGAAGTGAGGTACAGAAACAACTGGATTGGTCACAGCTTGGTGTTTGCATTATTCACAGTTTGAACACTCAGCAGTGTATGAGTGGTTGAAGTATGGTTTCTGGGATTAGCCAAGGCTCAGCTATTGTTACAGACACATACTCCTAAATTAGGTTTTCAATCTTTTTAATCTTCAAACTAGGTTATGGTTCATCCACAAGGTATCAAATGTAGAAGTACTGAGTCTTTCTCAGCCATATTTAGTTTGCTTTAACAGAGTAAAATTGTTTTTTTTAAATTTAAAGTTTATAAAGTAAAAACATTGCAATAACCTAAGTTTAATTTATTATGGAAGAAAGACATTTTTAAAGATAAATTTAGTTTAGCCTAAGTATACAGTCTAAGTATAGCTGGAGTCTTCAACACACCTCTATCAACATTTGATAAAACAAGCCAGAAATCATCAAGGATATAGAACCATCACCATCAACCAGCAGAATCTCACTGACATTTATAGAACACTTCACCCAGCAGCAGGATACACATTCTTTGCAAGTGCTCATGGAACACATACCAAAATAGACCATTTCCTGGGATATGAAATAATCCCCAACAAATTTAAAAGAACAGAAATACAGAAATGTGTTGTCTGACATTAATAAAATCAAACTAAAAACCAGTAAGCCAGAAAAAAAAAATCTACACACACTTGTACACTAAACAACATATATCTGAATGATGTGTATTTCATAGAGTCTCAAGAAAAATATAAATACACTAAACTGAGTGAGCTGAAAAATATCAAAAATTGTGAGATGCAGTAAAAGCAGTAATGAAAAAAAATTAACAGTGCTAAAAGCTTACGTTATAACAGAAGAGATGCCTTAAAACAATAATCTAAGCTCCCACTTCAAGAAACTCTAGGAAAAAGAGAAAAATAAGATGAAGGCAAGCAAAAAAACAGAAGCTAATAAAGGTAAGCAGAGAAATCAATGAAATTGAGACTAGAAAAGCAACAAAGAAATGAATGAAACATTTATATATTTAAAACAGCATATACACATTTCATGCACATTACCTGTGCTGTGAAATCCCAATCCTGGGATAAATCCCTGGTTGTTTTAAGTATCTATCTCTCTATTTATCTATCTAAATATATATATTTAATATATATAGAACAACTAGGGATTGATCCCGAGTGAAATTTATATTTAAATATACGTGTGTGTGTGTGTGTGTGTGTGTGTGTGTGTGTGTGTGTGTGTATTTAAAACAACCAAGGAGCCGGGCGCGGTGGCTCACGCCTGTAATCCCAGCACTTTGGGAGGCCGAGATGGGTGGATCATGAGGTCAGCCAGGAGCTCGAGACCATCCTGGCTAACGCTGTGAAACCTCACCTCTACTAAACATACAAAAAATTAGCCGGGCGTGGTGGTGGGCGCCTGTAGTCCCAGCTGCTCGGGAGGCTGAGGCAGAAGAATGGCGTGAATCCGGGAGGCGGAGCTTGCAGTGAGCCGAGATCGCACCACTGCACTCCAGCCTGGGTGACAGAGCGAGACTCCGTCTCAAAAAAAAAAAAATAAAATAAAATAATGAAAAAATAAAAAAACCAAGGGGTTTTTCCAAGATGGCTGAATAGGAACAGCTCTGATCTGCATTTCCCACCAAGACCAAAGCAGGAGGTGGGTGACTTCTTCATTTCCAACTGAGGTACCCGGTTCATCTCATTGGGACTGGTTAGACAGTGGGTGCAGCCTACAGAGGGTGAGCAGAATCAGGGTGGGGCATCGCCTTACCCAGGAAGTGCAAAGGACCAGGGACCTCCCTGTTCTAGCCAAGAGAAGCGGTGAGGCTGCACTATCTGCCCCAGATACTATGCTTTTCCAACAGTTTTTGCAACCTGCAGACTAGGAGATTCCCTCATGGGCCTATACCACCAGGGCCCTGGGATTCAAGCACAAAACTGGGCAGCTATTTGGGCAGACACTGAGATAACTGCAGGAGTTTGCTTTTTGCACCCCAGTGGCACCTGGAACCCAAGCAAGACAGAACCGTTCACTCCTCTGGAAAGGAGGTGGAAGCCAGAAAGCCAAGTAGTCTCACTTAGCAGGTCCCACCCCCACAGAGCCCAGCAAGCTAAGATCCACCAGCTTGAAATTCTCACTGCCAGCACAGTAGTCTGAAGTTGACCTGGGATGCTCGAACTTGGTGGGGGGAGGGGCTTGCACCCTTACTGAGACTTGAGTAGGTGGTTTTCCCCACAGGGTGTAAACAAAGCCATCAGGAAGTTCGGACTTAGCAGAAACCATCATAGCGCGGCAAAGTGACTGTGGCCAGACTGCCTCTCTAGATTCCTCCTCCCTGGGCAGGGAATCTCTGAAAGAAAGGCAGCAGCCCCAGTCAGGGGCTTATAAATAAAACTCCCATCCCTGGGACTGAGCACCTGGGGGAAGTGGTGGCTCTTAGGTCAGCTTCAGCAGACTTAAATGTTCCTGCCTACCCACTCTGAAGAGAGCGGAGGACCTCCCAGCACAGTGCTAGAGCTATGCTAAGGGATGGACTGCCTTGTCAAGTGGGTCCCTGACCCCCATGCCTCCTGACTGAGAGACAACTCCCAAGAGGAGTCAACAGACACCTCATACAGGAAAGGTCAGGGTAGCATCTGGCGGGTGCCCCTCTGGGATGAAGTTTCCAGAGGCAGGAGCAGGTGGCAGTCTTTGCTGTTCTGCAGCCTCTACCAGTCATACCCAGGCTAACAGGATCTGGAGTGGACCACCAGCAAACTCCAGCAGACTGCAGAAAAGGGACCTCACTGTTAGAAGGAAAACTAGCAAAAACAAAGCAATAACATCAACATCAACATAAAAGATGCCCACACAAAAACCCCATTTAAAGGTCATTAAAGTCAAAGATCAAAGTTAAATAAATCCATGAAGATGGGGGAAAACCAGTGCAAAAAAAGATGAAAATTCCAAAAACTACAATGCCACCTCTCCTACAAAGTATCACAACTCCTCGCCAGCAAGGGCACGAAACTGGATGGAGAAAGATTTTGACGAATTGACAGAAGTAGGCTTCAGAAGGTGGGTATTAACAAACTTCTCTGAGCTAGAGGAACATGTTATAACCTAATGCAAGGAAGCTAAGAAATTTTATAAAAGGTGACAAGAACTGCTAACTGGAATAACAAGTTTAGAGAAAAATGTAAATTACCTGATGGAACTGAAAAACACAGCACGAGAACTTCATGAAGCATGCACAAGAATCAATAGCTGTATCAATCAAGCAGAAGAAAAGATATTAGAGATTGAAGACCAACTTAAAGAAATAAAACATGATGACAAGATTAGAGGAAAAAAAATGAAAAGGAACAAACAAAGCCTCCAAGAAATATAGGACTATGTGAAAAGACAAAACCTATGATTGACTGGTGTACCTAAAAGTGATGAGGAGAATGGAACCAAGTTGGAAAACACTCTTCAGGATGTTATCCGGTAGAACTTCCCCAACCTAGCAAGACAGGCCAACATTCAAATTCAGGAAGTACAGAGAACACCACTAAGATACTCCTTGAGAAGACTGACCCTAAGACACATAAGCGTCAGATTCACCAAGGTTGAAACAAAGGAAAAAATGTTAAGGGCAGACAGAGAAAAAGGTCAGGTTACCAACAAAAGAAGCCCATCAGACTAACAGCAGATCTCTCTGCAGAGACCCTAGAAGCAAGAAGAGAGTGGTGGTCAATATTCAACATTCTTAAAAAAAAAAATTTTCGAGATCGAGACCATCCTGGCTAACATGGTGGAACCCCATCTCTACTAAAAAAAAAAAAACAAACAAACAAATTAGCCAGACATAGTGGCAGGCACCTGTAGTCCCAGCTACTTGGGAGGCTGAGGCAGGAGAATGGCATGAACCCAGGAGGCAGAACTTGCAGTGAGCCGAGATCATGCCACTGCACTCCAGTCTGGATGACAGAGTGAGACTCCTTATTTAAAAAAAAAGAAAAGAAAAAAGAAAAAATTTTCAACCCGGAATTTCATATCCAACTAAAATAAGCTTCACAAGCAAAGGAGAAAT
This sequence comes from Papio anubis, assembly GCF_008728515.1. NCBI lineage: Eukaryota > Metazoa > Chordata > Mammalia > Primates > Cercopithecidae > Papio > Papio anubis. Next base: position 88,056,856 of record NC_044996.1, on the reverse strand, counting down.
AAAATCCTTTACAGACAAGAAAATACTGAGAGATTTTTGTCACCACCAGGCCTACCATTCAAGAGCTCCTGAAGGAAGCACTAAATATGGAAATGAAAATCTGGTACCAGCCACTGCAAAAACATACCAAAATATAAAAACCAATGACATTAGGAAGAAACTGCATCAACTATTGTGCAGAATAACCAGCTAGCATCATGATTACAGGACCAGATTCACTCATAACAACATTAACCTTAAATGTAAATGGGCTAAATTCCCCAATTAAGACACAGACTGGTAAATTGGATTAAAAGACTCAAGATCCATCACTCTGCTGTATTAAGGAGACCCATCTCATGTGCAGAAAAAGACACACATGTGCTCAAAATAAAGGGATTGATGAATATTCACTAAGCAAATGGAGAGCAAAAAAAGCATGGGGTGCAATCCAAGTTTCTGATAAAACAGACCTTAAACAACAAAGGTCAAGAAAGACAAAGAAGAGCATTACATGATGGAAAAGGGATCACTGCAACAAGAAGAGCTACCTATCCTAAATATATATGCACCCAATACAGGAGCACCAAAATTCATAAAGCAAGTTCTTAGAGAGATACAAAGAGACTAAGACTCCCACACAATAATAATGGGAAATTTTAACACCCCACTCTCAATATTAGACAGATCAATGAGATGGAAAAAAATACAAGGATATTCAGGACTTGAACTCAGCTCTAGACCAAGTGGACCTAATAGACATCTACAGAACTCTTCACTCCAAATCAACAGAATATATATTCTTCTCAGCACCACATAGCACTTTTTCTAAAATCAACCACATAATTGGAAGTAAAACACTCAGCAAATACAAAAGAACAGAAATACTAACAAACAGTCTCTCTGACCACAGTGCAATCAAATTAGAACTCAGGATTAAGAAACTCATTCAAAACCACAAAACTTCAAAAGAAGACATTTATGCAGCCAACAAACATGAAGAAAAGCTCATCATCACAGGTCATTAGAGAAATGCAAATCAAAACCACAATGAGATACCATCTCACACCAGTTAAAATGGTGATCATTAAAAAGTCGGGAAACAAAAGATGCAGTAGAGGATGTGGAGAAATAGGAATGCTTTTACACTGTTGGTGGGAGTGTAAATTAGTTCAACCCTTCTGCAAGACAGTGTGGCGATTCTTCAAGGATCTAGAAATAGAAATACCATCTGACCCAGCAATCCCGTTACTGGGTATATACCCAAAGGATTATAAATCATTGTACTATAAAGACACATGCACATGTATGCTTATTGCAGCAGTATTCACAATAGTAAAAACTTGGTACCAATGCAAATGCCCATCAATGATAGACTGGATAAAGAAAATGTGGCATTATACACCATGGAATACTATGCAACCAGAAAAAAGAAGGAGTTCATGTTCCTTGCATGGACATTGATGAAGTTGAAAACCATCATTCTCAGCAAACTAACACAGGAACAGAAAACCAAACACTGCATATTCTCACTCATAAGTGGGAGTTGAACAATGAGAATGTTGCACAAGGAGGGAAACATCACACACTGGGGCCTGTTGGGGAGTGGGGGGCAAGGGGAGGGATACCATTAGGAGAAATATGTAATGTAGATGACAGGTTGATGGGTGCAGCAAACCACCTTGGCACAAACCTGCACATTCTGCACATGTATCCCAGAAATTAAAGTATAATAAAAAAAAAAATCAATGACTCCAGGAGCTGGTTTTTGAAAAGATTAACAAAATAGACGGCTGACCAGACTAATACACAAGAAAAGAGAGGAATCAAAAAGACACAATAAATAGTGATAAAGGGGATATCGACACTGACTCCACAGAAATAAAAACTACCATCAGAGCTAAAAACACCTCTATGCAAATAAACTAGAAAAATCTAAAAGAAATGGATAAATTTCTGGACACAAACACACTCCCAAGACTAAACCAGAAAAAAGTCGAATCCCTGATTACACCAATAATAAGTTCTGAAATTGAGGCAGTAATTCATGGCCTACCAACCAAAAAAAGTTCAGGACCAGGCGGATTCACAGCCAAATTCTATCAGAGGTAAAAAGAGAAGATGGTACAATTTCTTCTGAAACTATTCCAAACAGTAGAAAAACAGGGACTCCTGCCTAACTCATTTTGTGAGGCCAGCATTATTCTGTGATACCAAATCCTGGGAGAGACACAACAACAACAACAAAGAAAATTTCAGGCCAATATTGCTGATTAACCTCAAAGAGAAATACTGGCAAACTGAATCCAGCAGCACATCAAAAAGCTTATTCACCACGATCAGGTCAACTTCATCCCTGGGATGCAAGCCTAGTTCAACATATGCAAATCAATAAACGTAATCCATCACATAACTAGAAACAATGACAAAAACCTCATGATTATTTCAATAGATGCAGAAAAGACCTTTGATAAAATTCAACATCTCTTCATGCTAAAAACATTCCATAAACTAGGTATTGATGGAACACATCTCAAAATAATAAGAGCTATTTATGACAAACCGATAGCCAATATCATACTGCATGGGCAAAAGCTGGAAGCATTCCCTTTGAAATTCAGCGAAAGACAAGAATGACCTCTTTTACCACTCCTAGTCAACATAGTATTGGAACTTCTGGCCAGGGCAACCAGGCAAGAGAAGGAAATAATGGTATTCAAATAGGGAGAGAGGAAGTCAAATTGTCTGTGTTTGCAAATGACATGATGGTATATTCAGGAAACCCCATTGTCTCAGCCCAAAGCTCCTTAAGCTCATAAGCAACTTCAGCAAAGTCTCAGGATACAAAATCAATATGCAAAAATCACAAGCATTCCTATAAACCAAGAATAGACACACGGAGAGCCAAATTATGAGTGAACGCTGATTCACAATTGCTATTAAAAGAATAAAATACCTAGGAATACAACTTACAAGGGATGTGAAGGACTGCTTCAAGGACAACTACAAACCACTGCTCAAGGAAGTAAGAGAGGACACAAACAAATGGAAAAACATTCCATGCTCATGGATAGGAAGAATCAATATCATGAAAATGGCCATACTGCCCAAAGTAATTCATAGATTCAATGCTATTCCCATCAAGCTACCACTGAACTTATTCACAGAATTAGGAAAAACTACTTTAAATTTCATGTGGAATGAAAAAAGAGCCTGTATAGCCAAGACCATCCTAGGTAAAAAGAACAAAGCTGCGGACATCACACTACCTGACTTCAAATTATACTGCAAGGCTACGGTAACAAAAACACCATGGTACTGGTACCAAAACAAATATATAGACTAATGGAATGGAACAGAGGCCTCAGAAATAACACCACACGTCTACAACCATCTGGTCTTTCACTAATCTGACAAAAACAAGCAATGGGGAAAGGATTCTCCATTTAATATATGGTGTCGGGAAAACAGGCTAGCCATATGCAGAAAACTAAAACTGGACCTCTTCCTTACTCGGCAAAATTAACTCAGGATATTTAAAGACTTAAAATGTAAGACTCCAAAATTCATCACTAAAAACTAAAGAAAACCCAGGTAATACCATTTAGTATTTAGCTGCAAAGACTTCTATGATTCTAGAACACTAAAAGCAATTGCAAACAAAGTTTTGCAAATGACATGGACCCCATTAAATTAAAAGAGCTTAAAGACAAACAAAGAAACTATCGAGTGAACAATGCAAAACTCATGAATGGGAGGTACCTCTTTTTTAGTAGTCTATCCATCCATGGACAAAGATCTAATATCCAGATTCTACACTTGATATCCTAAACAAGTTTACTAGAAAACCTACTTTTAAATTGTGGCAACGATATGAAACAATTTCGAAGAAGACATTTACTCAAACAAACATGGAAAAAAGCTTCTACCAGATTACTATCTGTCAGATAGTTCTGGCCAAAACCAAAAATGATAGTATTTTGCTATGTTACAAATGTTGATCATTAAAACTTATGAACAACAGAAGCTGGAGGATGTATAAAATGAGTTTTTATAATAATCAAAGATTATTCTTTTCTCCCATTCTTTAGGGTTGCCCTTCCTCCACAATAGTTTCTTTGCATGTTTTCCTTAGTTTAATTAGATCCCATTTGTCAATTTTGGCTTTTGGTGCCATTATTTTGGTGTTTTGACATGAAGCCCAGCCATGTCGGAATGCTGCCCAGTCTTCTTCTCTAGGATTTTATGATTTTACGGTTATATTTAAGTCTTTCGAACGGTCTTTGATAAAATTTCTTGCAAGTGAAAGGTCCAGTTTCCCCTTAGTTTTCTGCATCTGGCTAGCCAGGTTTACACCATTTATTGGGCTTATGGAACTTTTCCATTGCTTGTCCAGGCCAGGTTTGTCAAAGATCATGGCTGTAGATGCAGGTTACTCTGAGGGCTCGTTCTGCTGTTCCATTGGTCTATGTATCCATTTTGTACCAGTAATTATGCTGTTTTGGTTCCTCTTGCCTTTATATATAGCCTTTGAAGTCAGGTAGCTTAATGCCCAGCTTTGTCTTTTGTTTTGTGATGTACTACTATAGCGGTTCTTTTAGTTCCATATAGTTGTGCAGTTTTTTTTCCAATTCTATGAATAAAGTCAATGGTAGCTTGATGTATAGCATTTGACCCATAAATTACTGGCAGGATGGCACTTCAGCGATACTGAGTCTCCATCCATAAAGCATGGAATGCTTTTTCCATTTGTTTGTGTCCTCTTTACTTCTTTGAGTAGTGGCTTCAGTTCTCCTGAAGACATCCTTCGTCCCTTGAAAGCCATTCCTGCAGCCTATTCTCTTAGTAGCAATGGCGAATGGAGTTTACTCATAATTTGCCTTCGTGTGCTCATATTGGTGTATAGGAATGCTTATAGATTTTGCAATACTGATTTTGTATCATCCCGAAAGACTTGCCAGAAGTTAAGCTGTTATTAAGGAGACATCTTTGGAGCTGAGACAATGGGTTTTGTAAATACACGACATCATGTCATCTGCAAACAGAGACAATTTGATCTCCTCTTCCCATTATTTTGAATACACTTTATTTCTTTCACTTGCCTGATTGCCCTAGCCAGAAGTTCCAATACTATGTTGAATAGAAATGGTGAGAGAGCATCCATGTCTTGTAGTAGTTTTCAAAGTGAATGCTTCCATCTGTTGCCCATTAAGTATGATATTTGCTGTGGATTTGTCATAAATAGCTCTTATTATTTTGAGATACATTTCATTGATACCTAGTTTATTGAGAGTTTTTAGCATAAAGGGGTGTTGAATTAAGTCAAAGGCCTTTTCTGCATCTAGTGAGATAATCATGTGATTTTTGTCATTGGTTCTATTTATGTGATGGATTGCAACTATTGATTTGAATATGTTGAACTAACCTTGCATCCCAGGTATGAAGCCGACTTGATCGTGGTGGATAATCTTTTTAATGTGCTGCTGGGTTCAGTTTGCTAGTATTTTATTGAGGATTTTCACATTGATGTTCATCAGGAATATTGGCCTGAAATTTCCCTTTTTTGTTGTGTCTCTGCCAGGTTTTGGTACCTGGATGGTGCTGACCTCATAAAATGAGTTAGAGTATTCCCTCTTTTTCTATTGTTTGGAATAGTTTCAGAAGGAATGGTATCAGCTGCTCTTTGTACCTCTGGTAGAATTCGGCTGTGAATCCTTCTGGTCCTGGACATTTTTTGGTTGGTAGTCTATTGATTACTGCCTCAATTTCAGAACTTGTTATTGGTCTATTCAGGGATTCGACTTCTTCCTAGTTTAGACTTAGGAGGGGGGGTGTTATGTGTCCAGGAATTTATCCATTTCTTCTAGATTTTCTAGTTTATTTGCGTAGAGGTGTTCATAGTATTCTATGATGGTAGTTTGTATTTCTGTGGGATCAGTAGTGATATGCCCTATGACATTTTTTAATTGTGTCTATTTAATTCTTCTGTTTTTTCTTCTTCATTAGTCTGGCTAGCAGTCTATCTATTTTGATGATTTTTTTCAAAAATCAGCTCCTGAATTCATTGAGTTTTTGAAGAGCTTTTCATGTCTCTAGCTCCTTCAGTTCTGCTCTGATCTTAGTTAATTCTTGTCTTCTGCTAGCTTTTGAATTTGTTTGCTCTTGCTTCTCTAGTTCCTTTCATTGTGACGTTAGGGTGTCGATTTTAGATCTTTTCTGCTTTGTCTTATGGGCATTTAGTGCTATAAATGCCCCTCTACACACTGCTTTAATTGTGTCCCAGAGATTCTGATACATTGTGTCTTTGTTCTCATTGGTTTCAAAGAACATCTTTATTTCTGCCTTCATTTCATTATTTACCTAGTAGTCATTCAGGAGCAGATTGTTCAGTTTCCATGTAGTTGTGTGGTTTTGAGTGAATTTCTTAACCCTAAGTTCTAATTTAATTGCACTGTGTTCTGAGAGAGTGTTTGTTATGATTTTCATTGTTTTGCATTTGCTGAAGAGTGTTTTACTTCTAATTATGTGGTAAATTTTAGAATAAGTTCAATGAGATGCTGAAAAGAATATATATTCTTTTGATTTGAAGTGGAGAGTTCTGTAGATATCTATTAGGTCTGCTTGGTCTAGAGCTGAGTTCGAGTCCTGAATATCCTTATTAATTCTCTGTTTAATTGATCTGTCTAATATTGACAGTGGGGTGTTAAAGTCTCCCACTATTATTGTGTGGGAGAGTCTGTGTTTCTTTACAGGTCTCTAAGAACTTGCTTTATGAATCTGGGTGTTCCTGTATTGGGTGCATATATATTTAGAATAGTTAGCTCGTTTTGTTGCATTGGTCCCTTTACCATTATGTAATGCCCTTCTTTGTCTCTTTTGACCAACAAACACAACCAACAAATATTGGTTTCAAGTCTGCTTTATCAGAGATTAGGATTGCAACCCCTGCTTTTTTTTTTCTTTCCATTTTCTTGGTAAATATTCCTCTGTCCCTTTATTTTGAGCCTATGTGTGTCTTTGCATGTGAGATGGGTCCCCTGAATACAGCACACTGATGGATCTTGACTCTATCCATTTTGCCAGTCTGTGTCTTTCAACTGGGGCATTTACCTCGTTTACATTTAAGGTTAATATTGTTATGTGTGAATATGATTCTGTCAATTTGATGCTAACTGGTTATTTTTCCCATTTGTTGCAGTTTCTTCATTGTGTCGATGGTCTTTACAATTTGTTGTTTTTGCAGTGGCTGGTACCTGTTGTTTCTTTCCACGTTTAGTGCTTCCTTCAGGAGCTCTTGTAAGGCAGGCCTGGTGGTAACAGAATCTCTCAGCATTTGCTTGTCTGTAAAGGATTTTTTTTTTTCTCCTTCACTTAAGAAGCTTAGTTTGGCTGGATATGAAATTCTGGGTTTTAAATTATTTTCTTTAAAAATGTTGAATATTGGCCCCCACTCTCTTCTGGCTTGTAGGGTTTCTGCAGAGAGATCTGCTGTTAGTCTGATGGGCTTCCCTTTTGGGTAACCCGGCCTTTCTCTCTGGCTGCCCTTAACATTTTTTTCCTTTGTTTCAACCTTGGTGAATCTGATGATTATGTGTCTTGGGGTTACTCTTCTCAAGGAGTATCTTTGAGGTGTTCTCTGTATTTCCTGAATTTGAATGTTGGCCTGTCTTGCTAGGTTGGTGAAGTTCTCCTGGATAATATCCTGAAGAGTGTTTTCCCTCTTGGTTCCATTCTACCCATCACTTTCAGGTACACCAATGAAATGTAGGTTTGGTATTTTCACATAGTCCCATATTTCTTGGAGGGTTTGTTCGTTCCTCTTTATTCTTTTTTTCTCTAATCTTGTCTTCATGCTTTATTTCATTAATTTGATCTTCAATCTCTGATGTCCTGTCTTCTGCTTGGTCGATTCAGCTATTGATTCTTGTGTATACTTCACAAAGTTCTTGTGCTATGGTTTTCATCTCCATCAGTCATTTGTGTTCTTCTCTAAACTGATTATTCTAGTTAGCAATTCCTCTAACCTTTTTCAATGTTCTTAGCTTCCTTGCAGTGTGTTAGAACATGCTTCTTTAGCTCAGAGGAGTTTGTTATTACCCACCTTCTGTGGCCTAATTCTGTCTGTTCATCAAACTCATTCTCCATCTGGTTTTGTTCCCTCACTGGTGAGGAGTTGTGATCCTTCAGAGAAGAAGCATTCTGGTTTTCAGCCTTTTTGTGCTGGTTCTTCCCCATTTTGTAGATTTATTTACCTTTGGTCTTTATGTTAGTGACCTTAGAATGGGGTCTCTGAGTGGATGTGCTCTTCCTTTATGTTTGTTAGTTTTCCTTCTAACAGTCAGGCCCCTCTGCTGCAGGTCTGCTGGAATTTGCTGGAGGTCCACTCCAGACCCTGTTTGCCTGGGTATCACCAGCGGAAGCTGCAGAACAGCAAAGATTGCTGCCTGTTCTTTCCTCTGGAAGTTTTCTCCTGGAGGGGCACCTGCCAGATGCCAGCCAGAGCTCTCCTGTATGAGGTGTCTGTTGGTCCCTACTGAGAGGTATCTCCCACTCAGGAAACACTGGGGTCAGGGACTCACTTGAGGAGGCCATCTGTCCCTTAGCAGGGCTCGAACACTGTGCTAGGAGGTCCACTGCTCTCTTCAGAGCTGTCACATAGGGACTTTTAAGTCTACTGAAGCTGTGCCCACCGCCGTCCCTTCCCACTGGTGCTCTGTCCCAGGGAGATGGGGTTTTATCTATAAGTCCCTGACTGGGGCTTCCGCCTTTTTTTCAGAGATGCGCTGCCCAGAGAGGAGAAATCTGGCAGTCTAGTCACAGCAAACTTGCTGAGCTGCCATGGGCTCTGCCTTGTTCGAACTTCCCTGAGGCTTTTTTATACTTTGAGGGGAAAACCGCCTACTCAAGCCTCAGCAGTGGCGGATGCCCCTCCCCCTACCAAGGTGGAGTGTCCCAAGTCGGTATCAGACTGCTGCTGTGCTGGCAGAGAGAATTTCAAGCCAGTGGATCTTAGTTTGCTGGGCTCCATGGGGTTGGGACCCACTGAGGAAGACTACTTGGCTCCCTGGCTTCAGCCTCTCTCCAGGGGAGTGAATGTCTTTTTCTTGCTGGTGTTTAGGGTATGGGGGGGGGGGGGGAAACAAAAACAAAACCCTGCAGCTAGTTCGGTGTCTGCCCAAATGGCCACCAAGTTTTGTGCTGGAAACTCAGGGCCCTGATGGTGTAGGCACGGAAGGGGATCTCTCGATCTGCGGATTGTGAAGACTGTGGGAAAAGCACATTATTTGAGCTATAGTGCACAATGCAGTCCCTAATGGCTTCCCTTGACTGGGAGTTCCCCGACCCCTTACACTTCCCGGTTGAGGCAATGCCCCACCTTGCTTTGACTCGCCCTTCTTGGTCTGCACCCACTCTCCAACCAGTCCCAATGAGACGAACTGTGTACCTCAGTTGGAAATGCAGAAATCACCCACCTTCTGTTTTGATCTCACTGCGAGCTACAGACGGAGCTGTTCCTATTTGGCCATTTTGCCAGCAATCAAGACACAAATTTTCTGATATCAGGAATGAAATAGAGGATATTGCTACAGACCCCACAGGCTTCAAAAGAATAACAACTATGAGCAACTGTGTACGTGTAAATTGGACAAAGTACATGAAATAGACCAGTTCATCCAAACACTACCACAGTCCACCCACAATATATTAGAGAATTAGAATAACCCTATGTCACTATTTAGGAAATTGAATGTGTAATTTAACAATTTCCAAAAATCGAATCTTCAGGCCCAGATGTTACAATGGAGTAAAAATGTTAAAAAATTTTGGAGAATATTCCAAATGTTTAAGGAGAATCTTCCAATCACTGCAATCTGTTTCTCAGGAAGCCACAGTCCTAGGGGAAGGGAGAGAGCACCACAACAAAAGAGTCCTAGGGGAAGGGAGAGAGCACCACAACAAAATTCTTTTGTTCTGTGGAACAAAAGAATCTGAACAGCAGGCCTTCTCTCCCAGGTCTTTCTGCTGATAGGAACAGAGGTGTCCATCTGATCTGAATAGCCGAAACACTGGGACAAGGGTGAGGCTGTGAGGTGGATAGCTTTCCTGCTCACCTGGCAGGGGAGTTGAGGTAGCTCCCACTCTTCACCCTGATAAAACTCCAGTACATCTAATTGAGAGCTCCTCCAGCACCCTCATCAAGTCTGGGAACTTAGCCTACCATTATGTATGACGTCTACCTACCTGCCTTAGCTACAACTGATACCTATATAGGGATACCTTTCCTCTTGACCTGAAGCCTGAATCATCAACTCAGCAAATATAAAAATGGGGGAAAATTAAATAAAGTGTACACCATGAGAGAAGGAAATAAGCTTTAAGAGATCCCTGCCATTCCGACCCCATAAGAAACGGTGAACTTGCCCACACACCAAGAACTTAACTGCTAAAACCATCATCTGGGGAAGCCAGTTGGAAAAGATTCTCTATAAATAGGAAACTCATAAAGAGTTTTCATCCTAAAATCACCAAGAATCAAACTAGGTTAAAATAAACATTAAAGTATGATCCTTAAGAAAGAAAATAAAAGAAGTTAAAAAGAAACACAGTCCAATAAAAAATAAATTCAAGAACAATTTGATGAACTAGTCTACCCAAATGAGAAGGAACCAGAAAAGTAATTCTGGTAACATGACAAGACAGGGTTCTAAATCATCCTGAAAAGATCCTACTAGCTCCCCAGCATTGGATCCAAACCAAGAAGAAATCTCTGAAGTGCCAGATAAAGAATTCATAAGGTTGATTTTTAAGCTACTCAAGAAGACACCAGAGAAAGGTGAAAACCAACTTAAATTTTAAAAAATCAGGATATAATTAAAATTTTTTCAGAGGAATAGATATTATAAAGGAAAAAACAATGAGAGCTACTGGAAATGAAAGGCACACTTAGGGAAATACAAAATACAGTGGAAAATTTTAACAATAAACTAGAACAAGTAGAAGAAAGAACTTCAGAGCTTGAAGACAAGACTTTCAAAATAACCCAAACAGACAAATACAAATAAAAAAGAATAAAATAAACAAACAAAGTCTCCAAGAAATATGGGATCATGTAAAATGACCAAACCTAAGGATAATTGGTGATTCTAAGAAAGAACAGAAGTTGCCGGGCGCGGTGGCTCAAGCCTGTAATCCCAGCACTTTGGGAGGCCGAGACGGGCGGATCACGAGGTCAGGAGATCGAGACCATCCTGGCTAACACGGTGAAACCCCGTCTCTACTGAAAAAAATACAAAAAACTAGCCGGGCGAGGTGGCGGGCACCTGTAGTCCCAGCTACTCGGGAGGCTGAGGCAGGAGAATGGCGTAAACCCAGGAGGAGGAGCTTGCAGTGAGCTGAGATCCGGCCACTGCACTCCAGCCTGGGCCACAGAGCGAGACTCCGTCTCAAAAAAAAAAAAAGAAAGAAAGAAAGAAAGAACAGAAGTCTAAAAGTTTGGAAAACTTATTTGAGGGAATAATTGAGGAAAACTTCCCTGGCCTTGCTAGAGGTCTAGACATCCAAATAGAAGAAGTCAAAAGAACTCCTGGGAAATTCATTCCAAAACAATTGTCATTAAGGCACAGGGTCTTCAGGTTATCTAAAGTCAAGATGAAAAAAACATAATTTTAAGAGCTGTGAGATAAAAGATAACCTATAAAGCAAAACCTATCAGATTAACATCAGATTTCTCAGCAGAAACTTTACAAGCCAGAAGGGATTGGACTCTTACCTTTCGCCCCCTGAAACAAAGTAATGGTCACCCTAAAATTTTCTATCTAGCAAAACTAAACTTCATAAATGAACGGAAGATAAAGTCTTCTTCAAAAACACATCCTGAGAGAATTTGCCACCACCAAACAAGCACTACAATAAATGCTAAAAGGAGTTCTAAATGTTGAAACAAAACCTTGATATACACCAAAATATAACCTCCTTAAAGCATAAATCTCACAGGGCCTATAAAACAATAACACAATGAAAAAACTCCAAAGCATTTAGGCAACAGCTACGTGATGAGTAAAACAGTACCTCACATTTCAATACTAACATAGAATGTAAATGGGCCTCAATGCTACACTTAAAAATATGTAATGGCAGAATGAATTAAATAAACCACCAACCAAGTATCTATTGTTTTCAAGAGACTCACCTAATGCATAAGGACTCATGTAAGCTAAGGTAAAGGGGTGGTAAAAAATATTCCACACAAATGGAAACCAAAAGGAAGCAGGAGTAGCTATTCTTACATCAGACAAAACAGACTTTAAAGCAACAACAGTTTAAAAAAAAAAAAAAAGACAAGCAAGGACATTATATAATAATAACTGGATTTGCAAAACAAGAAAATATCACCATCCTAAATTATATGCACCTAACACTGGAGCACCTAAATTTATAAAATAATTGGTACTAGACATAAGAAATGAGATAAACAGCAATACAATAATATTGGAGGACTTCAGTACTATACTTACAGCACTACACAGATCATCAAGACAGAAAGTCAACAAAGAAACAATGGACTTAAACTATGCCCTAGAACAAATAGACTTAACAAATATTTACAGAACATTCTTTCCAACAACTACAGAATATGCATTTTTTTTTCAGTATATGGAACATTCTCCAAGATAGACCATATCATAGGCCACAAAACAAGTTTCTATAAATTTAAGAAAATCAAAATTATATCAAGCATTTTCTCAGACCACAGGGGAATAAAACTGGAAATCAACTTCAAAAAGAGCCCTCAAAACTATAGAAATACATGGAAAGTAAGAATCTGCTCTTGAATGAGCTTTGGGTTAACAATGAAATCAAGATAGAAATTTAAAAATTATTTGAAATGAATGATAATAGTTACACAGCTTACCAAAACCTCTGGGATATAGCAAAAGTGGTGCTAAGACAAAAATTCATAGTGTGAAATGCCTAAATCAAATAGTCTGAAAGAGCACAAATGGACAACCCAATGTCACACCTCAAGGAACAAGGAAAACAAGAACAAACGAAACTCAAACCCAGCAGAAGGAAAGAAATAACAAAGATCAGAGCAAAACTCAATGAAACTGGAACAAACAAAAACAATACAAAAGATAAATGAAACAAAAAGCTGATTCTCTGAAAAGATAAACAAAATTGATAGACTGTTAGCGAGATTAACCAAGAAAAGATCCAAATGAACTCAATCAGAAATGAGACTGGAGGTATTACAACTGATACCATGGAAATACGAAAGATTATCCAAGTATACTATGAACACCTTTTCACACACAAACTATAACGTGTCGAGGAGATGGACAAGTTCCTGGAAATATACAAGCTTCCTAGATTAAATCAGGAAGAAAGAGAAACCCTGAACAAACCAATAACAAAAAGTGAGATTGAAACTGTAATTTTAAAATTGCCAACAAAAAAAGTTCAGAACCAGATGGATTCAAAGCTGAATTCTATCAGACATTCAAATAAGAATTGGTACCAATCCTACTGAAACCATTCCAAAAGACAGAAAAAGAGGAAGTCCTCATTAAATCATTCTATGAAGCCAGTGTCACCCCAATACCAAAACCAGGAAAGAACACCACCAAAAACACTACAGACCAATACCCCGATGAACATAGATTCAAAAATCCTCAGCAAAATACTAGCTACCCAAATCCAACAGCATATCAAAAAGATAATACACCATGATCAAGTCAGTTTTATCCTAGGGATGCAGGTATAATTTAACATACACAAGTCAATAAATGTGATACATCACATAAACAGAATCAAAATAAAAAATCATATGATTATCTCAGTAGATGCAGAAAAAGCATCTGATAAAATTGAACATCGCTTTTTTATAAAAATACTCAAAAAAAAACTGGCATAGAAGAGACATACCTCAAGATAATAAAAGCCATCTATGACATACCCACAGGCAACATTATACTGAATGGGGAAAAGTTGAAAACATTCCCCCTGAGAACTGGAACAAGACAAGGATGCCCATTTTCACCACTTCTATTCAACATAGTACTGGAAGTCATAGCCAGTGTAATCCAACAAGAGAAAGAAGTAAAGAGCATCCAAATTTGGAAAAGTGGAGGTCAAAATGTCACTGTTTGCCAATGATATAATCATATGCCTAGAATACCCTAAAGAATAATCCAAAACCTCCTTGACCTGATAAACGAATTCAGTAAAGTCTCAGGATACAACATCAATGTACACAAATCAGTAGCACTGCTATACACTAACAGTGACTAAGCTGAGAATCAAATCAAGAAGTCAACCTTTTTTACAACAGCTGCAAAAATAATAATAGTAAAATATTTAGAAATATACTTAACCAAGGAGGTGAAAGATCTCTACAAGGAAAACTACAAAACACTCCTAAAACAGATCATAGATGACACAAACAAATGGCAATGTATTCCATGCTTATGGAGGGGGTAGAATCAATAATATGAAAATGACCATACTGCCCAAAATAATCCACAGATTCAATGCAATTCTAATCAAAATACCATCATCATTCTTCACAGAACTAGAAAAAAGCAATCTAAAATTCATTGGAACCAAAAGAGAGCCCACATGGCTAAAGCAAGACTAACCAAAAGGAACAAATCTGGAGGCATCACATTTCTCAACATCAAATTATACTACAAAGCTATAAGCTACCAAAACAGCATGGTAATTGTATAAAAATAGGCATGAAGACCAATGAAAAAGAATAGAAAACCCAGAAATAAGGCCAAATACTTACAGCCTTCTGTAAGTATTGACAAAGCATACAAAAACATAAAGTGGGGAAAGGACACCCTATTCAATAAATGGTGCTGGGAAAACTGGCAAGCCACATGTAGAAGAATGAAACTAGCTCCTCACCTCTCATGTTATACAAAAATTAACTCAAAGTGGATCAAAGACTTAAATCTAAGAACTGAAACCATAAAAATACTAGAAGATAGCATTGGAAAACTTTTCTGGACATTGGCTTAGGAAAAGAATTCATGACTAAGACTCCAAAAGCAAATGCAACTAAAACAAAAATAAATAAGTGGGACCTAATTAAACTAAAAATCTTCTGTACAGTGAAATTATCAGCAGAGTAAACAGACAGCCTATAGAGTGGGAGAAAATATTTGCAAACTATACATCTGACAAAGGACTAATACCCAGAATCTATGAGGAACTCAAACAAATAAGAAAAAAGAAAATCCCATCAAAAAGTGGGCAAAGGGGCAGGTGCAGTGACTCACACCTGTAATCCCACAACTTTGGGAGTACAAGGAAGGTGGATCACTTGAGCAGGAGTTTGAGGAGTTTGAGACCAGCCTGGCCAATATGGCAAAACCCTGTCTCTACTAAAAAGAAAACACAAAAATTAGCTGGGTGCAGTGGCTCATGCCTGTGGTCCCAGGTATTTGGGAGGCTGAGGCATGAGAAGTGCTTGAGCCTGAAAGGTGGAGGTTGCAGTGAGTCAAGATCATGCCACTGCACTTCAGCCCCTGGGTGACAGAGTGAGACTCTGCCTCAAAAGAAAAAGGAGGAAGTGGGCGCGCGCGCGCGCGCGCGCGCGCGCGCGCGCTCATCCGGATTCAGATCATCGGATCCTCAAAAGATAAATAATCCATATCGCGCTCCTCTTATCCTCGACCATCTTTCCGCTCTTTCTCGTCATCGCTCGATCTCGAACTCGGCGAGAACCGGATCTTATCGATCTTATCGGTCAGGTGTCGGCATCATCGGACCACACATTATACAAAAATTAACTCAAGATGGATTACAGATTTAAATGGCAGACCCTAAAACCATAAAATCATAGAGACAACCTAGGCAATACCATTCAGGACATAGGCATGGGCAAAGAGACTTCATGAGCTAAAACACCAAAAAGGGAAATGGCAAAAAAAAAAGCCAAAATTGACAAATGGGATATGAATTAGACCAAAGAGCTTCTGCTGTAAAAGAAACTATCATCCAGAATTGAACAGGCAAACTACAGAATGGGAGAAAGTTTTACAATCTATCCATCTTACAAAGTCTAATATCAGAATCTACAAGGAACTTAGAATTTACAAGGAATAAAACAAAGAACCCCCATCAAAGAAGTGGGTGAAGGATATGAACAGACACTTCCTCAAAAGAAGATGCTAGCTGACCACCAAACATATGAAAAAACCTCACCATCACTGGTCATTAGAGAAATGCAAATGGAAACCAAATGAGATACCATCTCACACCAGTTAGAATGGTGATCATTAAAAGTCTGTAAACAACAGTGCTGATTATGTGGAGAAACAGGAATCGTTTACACTGTTGGTGGAAGTGTAAATTAGTTCAACCATTGTGGAGAAGACAGTGTGAGTGATTCCTCAAGGATCTAGACCAAAATACCATTTGACCCAGCAATTCCATTACTGGATATATGCAAATGATTATACATTATTCTACTATAAAGACACATGCACACAGATGTTTGTGCAATCACGGTTCACAATAGCAAGACTTGGAACCAACCCAAATACCCATCAATGATAGACTGCATAAAGAAAAATGTGGCACTTATACACCATGGAATACTATGCAGTCATAAAATGGATGAGTTTATCCTTTGCAGGGACATGGATGAAGCTGAAACCAACATTCTCAACAAACTAACACCCAGGAACAGGAGCTAAATACAGGGGCAGGGCAAGATGGCCAAATAAGGAACAGCTCCAGTCTCCAACTCCTTACAGGCAACACAGAGAAGACTGAGTGATTTCTGCATTTTCAACTGAAGTACTGGGTCATCTCTCACTGGGAGTGCAGGACAATCCGGTGCTGGTCAGCTCCTGCAGCCCACGACCAGCGAGGCTGAAAGCAGAGGCTGAGCATCGCCTCACCTGGGAGAGCGCATGAGGGAAAGGAAGCCCTTTTTCCTAGCCAGGGAACTGAGACACACAACACCTGAAAATCGGGTAACTCCCACCCAATATAAGCTTTAAGCAAACAGGCACACCAGGAGATTATATCCCACAACTGGCGGGGAGGGTCCCATACGGAGCCTCCCTCATTGCTAACACAGCAGTCTGTGATCTAACCACAAGGCAGCAGTGAGGCTGGGGGAGAGGCGCCCGCCATTGCTGAGGCTTAAGTAGTAAGCCAGAAGCAGCTGGGAAGCTCGGGCTGGGTGGACCTCACAGCAGCTCAAGGAAACTTCGCTGTCTCTGTAGGCTCCCCTCTGGGGCAAGGGAACAACTAAGCAACAACAAAAGCAGCAGAGAAACCTCTGCAGACACAAAGCGACTCTGTCTGACAGCTTTGAAGAGGCGGTGGATCTCCCAGGAGGTTGAGGATCTGAAGGGACAGACTGCTGCTCAAGTGGGTCCCCTGACCCTGAGTAGCCTAACTGGGAGCATCCCCACTAGGGGCACTCTGATACCCACACACCTCACAGGGTGGAGTACCTGAGGAGGAAGCTTCAAAGCAAGAGAATCAGACAGGTACACTAATTGTTCAGCAATATGTCTTCTGCATGCCTGCTGCTGACACAGGCAAACAGGGTCTGGAGTGGACCTCAAGCAATCTCCAACAGACCTACAGCTGAGGGTCCTGACTGTTAGAAGGAAAACTATCAAACAGGAAGGACACCTACACCCAAAACCATTAGTGATCACCATGTCATCAAAGACCAGAGAGGCAGATCAAACCACAAAGATGGGGAAAAGCAAGGGCAGAAAGCTGGAGAAAATCAAAATAAGAAGCGCATCTCCCCAGCAAAGGGCTGTAGTTCATTGCCAGCAGCGGATCAAAGCTTGATGGGAGGCTGACTTTGTGAGATGAGAGGAAGGCTTCAGTCCATCAAAATTCTCAGAGCTAAAGGAGAATTACATACCCAAGCATAAAAGAAATAAAATCTTGAAAAAAAAAAAGTGGAAATTGATGGCTAGAGTAATTAATGCAGAGAAAGGTCATAAAGCGGGAAATGAAAGAGATGAAAACCATGACCGCAGAGAAATCATTGACAAATGTACAAGCTTCAGTAACCATTCGATCCAACGAAGAAAATTATCAGCGATTGAGGATCAAATGAATGAAATGAGAAAGAGAGAAAGAGAAACAAAAGAAAAAGAAAGAAAAAGAAATAGAAAAAGCCTGCAAGTATGGGATTATGTAAAAAGACCAAAATCTACATCTGATTAGGGGTGCCTGAAAGTGAGGGAGAAAATGGAACAAGTTGGAAAACACTCTCAGGATATCATCCAGGAGAACTACTAACCTAGTAGAGACGGGCCAACATTCAAAATCCAGGAAATACAGAGAGCATACAAAGATACTTCTCGAGGAAGAGCAACTCAGACACATAATTGCCGGGTCACAAAGTTGGAAATGAAGGAAATCTTAAGGGCAGCCAGAGAGAAAGATGGAGTTACCCACAAAGGCGAATCAGACTAACAGCAGACCTCTGCGGCAGAAACTCTACAAGCCAGAAGAGAGTAGGGGCCAATATTCAACATTCTTAAAGAAAAGAATTTTCAACCCAGAACATATCAGCAAACTAAGTTTCATAAGTGAAGGAGAAATAAAATCCTTTACAGATAAGCAAATTCTTAGAGATTTTGTCACCACAAGCCTGCCACAAAAGAGACCCTGAAGGAAGCACTCAACATGGAAAGGAACAACCCGGTAGCAGCCATTGCAAAAACATGCCAAAATGTAAACACCATTTGGGGGCTAGGAAAGAAACTTCATCAACTAACGAGCAAAATAGCCAGATTAATATCATAATAGCAGGATCAAGTTCACACATAACAATCTTAACCTTAAATGTAAATGGACTAAATGCTCAATTAAAGACACAGACTGGCAAACTGGATAAAGAAGTCAAGACCCATCAGTCTGCTGTATTCCAGGAGACTCTGCATGAGGGTATACATAGGCTCAAAATAAAGGGATGGAGGAGAAGGTTACTGAGCAAATGGAGAACAAAAAAAGCATGGAGTTTGCAATACTAGTCTCTGATAAAGTAGGGCTTTAAACCATCAAAAGATCAAAAGAGACAAAAGAAGGCCATTACATAATGGTAAGGATCAATTCAACAGGAAGAGCTAACTATCCTAAATATATATGTACCCAATGCAAGGCACCCAGATTCATAAAGCAAGTCCTTGAGACTTTAAAGAGAGACTAGACTCCATACAATAATAATGGGAGACTTCCAACCTCCTGTCAACATTAGACAGATCAATGAGATGAAAGTTAACAAGGATATCCAGGGTGTGAACTCATCTCTGCATGAAGCAGGCGTAATGAACATCTATGGAACTCTCACCCCAAATCCAGCAGAATAGCCATTCTTCTCAGCACCACATCACACTTATTCCAAATTGACCACATAATTAGATAAGCTACTCCTCAGCAAATGTACAAGAACAGAAATTATAACAAACTGTCTCTCAGACCACAGAAAGTACAATCAAACTAGAACTCAGGACTCAGAAACTCCAATCAAAACCCGCTCAACTACACATGGAAACTGAATAACCTGCTCCTGAATGACTACTGGGTACATAAGGAAATGAAGGCAGAAACAAAGATGTTCTTTGAAACCAATGAGAACAAAGATACAACATGCCAGAATCTCTGGGACACATTTAAAGCAGTGTGTAGAGGGAAATTTATAGCACTAAATGCCCACAGAGAAAGCAGGAAAGATCTAAAATTGACACTCTAACATCACAATTAAAAGAACTAGAGAAACAGAGCAAACACATTGAGAGAGAGAAAGCTGTGAAGGCAAGAAATAACTAAGGTCAGAGCAGAACTGGAAGGAGATAGGAGCCTAAAAACACCCTCCAAAATCAATGAATCCAGGAGTTGGTTTTAAGAAAAAGATAAAAATTGACAGACCACTAGCAAGATAATAAAGGAAGAAAAGAAAGAATCAAATAGGCGCCAATAAAAATGATAAAGGGATATCACCACTGACCCCCACAGAAATAGAAACTAACATCAGAGAATACTATAAACACTACTCTACGCGATAAACTAGAAAATCTAGAAGAAACTGGATAATTTCTGGACACTTACACTCTCTTCCAGACTAAACCAGGAAGGATTTGATCCTGAGTCAGAGCCAATAGTAGGCTCTGAAATTGAGGCAATAGTGTAGCCTACCAACCAAAAAAAGTCCAGGACCAGATGGATTCACAGCTGAATTCTACCCAGAGGTCCTAGGAGGAGCTAATTTACCATTCAACTGGAAACTATTCCCATCAATAGAAAAAGAGTAAGATCACTCTAGCTCATTTTATGGGGAATAGCATCATCTGATACCAAAGCCTGGCAGAGACACAACAAAAAGAAATTTTAGACCAATATCCTGATGAACATCGATGCAAAATCCTCCAATAAAATACTGGCAAGCGGATTCTTGGCACATCAAAAGCATCACCGTTAAGTGGGCTTCATCCCTGAAGATGCAAAGGCTGGTTCAACGATAGCAAATCAATAAACATAATCCCAGCATATAAATAGAACCAAAGACAAGAACCACATGATTATCTCAATAGATGCAGAAAGGCACGGCAAATTCAACAGCCCTTCATGCTAAAAGCAGCTCAATAAATTAGGTATTGATGGAATGTACCTCAAATAATAAGAAGCTATTTATGACAAACCCACAGCCAATATCATACTGAATGGGCAAAAACTGGAAAAAATTCCTTTGAAAACTGGCACAAGACAGGGATGCCTCTCTCACCACTCCTATTCAACATAGTGTTGCGGAAGTTCTGGCTTGACAATCCAGGCAGAAATCAAAGAGGTATTCAGTTAGGAAAGAAAGAAGTCAAATTGTCCTGTTTGCAGATGACATGATTGTATATTTAGAAAACCCCATTGTCTCAGCCAAAATCTCCTTAAGCTGATAAAAGCAACTTCAGCAAAGTATCAGGATACAAAATTAATGTGCAAAAATCACAAGCATTAAGTATACACCAGTAACAGACAAACAGAAGGGAAACCAAATCAGAATGAACTTCCATTCTAATTGCTTCAAAGAGAATAAAATGCCTAGGAATCCAGCTTACAAGGGATGTAAAGGACCTCTTCAGGAGAACTACAAACCACTGCTCAGTGAAATCAAAGAGACACAAACAAATGGAAGAACATACCATGCTCATGGATAGGAAGAATCAATATCATGAAAATGGCCATACTGCCCAAGGTTATTTATAGATTCATTGCATCCCCATCAAGCTACCAATGAGTTTCTTTACAGAATTGGAAAAAACTGCTTTAAAGTTCATATGGAACAAAAGAGCCGCATCTCCAAGACAATCCTAAGTCAAAGAGCAAAGCTGGGCGTCATACCCTGACTTCAAACTCTCGACAAGGCTACGTGTAAAACAGCATGGTACTGGTACCAAAACGAGTTATAGACCAATGAAACAGAACCAGAGTCCTCAGAAATAATACCACACATCTACAGCCATCGATCTTTGACAAACCTAGAGAGAAACAAGAAATGGGAAAGGATTCCCTATTTAATAAATGGTGCTGGGAAAATTGGCTAGCCATAAGTAAGCTGAAACTGGATCCTTTCCTTACTCCTTACGAAAATTAATTCAAGATGGATTAGAGACTTAAATGTTAGACCTAATACCATAAAACCTAAAAGGAAAACCTAGGGGTAAAGTACCAAATTTCAGGATCAGGACATAGAGTATGGGCAAAGAACTTCATGTCCTAAAACACCAAAACAACAGCAGCAAAAGCCAAAATTGACAAATGGATCTCATTAAAACTAAGAGCTTCTGCACAGCAAAAAGAAACTACCATCAGGTGAACAGGCCACCTACAGAATGGGAGAATATTTTTGCATTCTACTCATCGACAAAGGGCTAATATCCAGAACCTGCAAAAACTCAAACAAATTTACAAGAAAAACAAAACAACCCCCTCAAAAGTGGGCGAAAGGATGAACAGACATTTCTCAAAGAAGACATTCATACAGCCCGGCAGACACATGAAAAGTATGTCATCACTGGCCATCAGAGAAATGCAAATCAAAACCACAATGAATGCCATCTCACGCCAGAATGAAGCGATCATTAAAAAGTCAGGAAACAAAACATGCATGGCA